>NC_092039.1:40656150-40875404 GCF_003086295.3 Arachis hypogaea
GTTCAGTTGGACAACTGAAGGTTCATCTTGTTGCTTAGATTAGGTATTTATTTTTTTGAAATTCTTGAAGATGAATTCTAGAGTTTCATGATGATTTGTTGAAGTCTGGCTGGCTGAGAAGCCATGTCTAATCTCATTGGACCGAGGTTTCAACTTATCATCACAAGAGCTTGTTGATTTTTCAATCTTGCTTTTGGAGCAGTGATCTGCTAAGGCTTGGCTGGCCTTTGGCCATGTCTAGTGTTTTGGACCGAAGCTTTCTTTGAAAGCTTGGCTGGCTGTGAAGCCATGTCTAATTCCTGGACCGGAGTCTTAGACTAGCATTGCACTGATTCCTGGAATTCTCATTAAGAATTTTGATATCTTTTTCCATTAATTTTCGAAAAACAAAAAAAAAATAAAAAAATCATAAAATCCAAAAAATTTCTTGTTTAGTCTAGTGTCTCATCTTAAGTTTGGTGTCAATTGCATGCATTCATTCATGTGTTTAAGGATTTTCAAGTAATTCTTGATAATTTTCGTGCTCTGATCTTTGAATTCTTGACTTGAGTGTTTTAGTGTCTCATATGCATTTTCATTTGTTAGTGTAGTAGTATGAAACTGCTAAGTTTGGTGTCTTGCATGCATTGTTATTTGATTCTTGTTTTTTGATTTTTCTTATTATTAAAAATCCAAAAATATTTTTAATTTGTGTCTTCTCAAGTCAATAATACAGAGAATTGAAGATTCAGAACATACTGCAGAGGAATTACACAGAAAAAGCTGGGCGTTCAAAACGCCCAGTGAAGAAGGACAGACTGGCGTTTAAACGCCAGCCAGGGTACCTGGTTGGGCGTTTAACGCCCAAAAGGTATAGTTTTGGGCGTTAAACGCCAGAATGTGCACCATTCTGGGCGTTTAACCCAGGATGGCACAAGGGGGAAGATTCTGTTTTTAATGCAATTTTTTTCAGGTTTTCAAAGTTTTTCAAAATCAAATCTTTTTCAAATCATATCTTTTTCAATCAAATCTTTTTCAAAATCAATTTCTTTCTTTTTCAAAATACTTGCTACCAATTAATGATTTGATTCAACATTTCAAGTATGTTGCCTTTTCTGTTGAGAAAGGTTTAATGTTTGAAGCATATCTTTTCTTGTTAGTCAAGTTTTTAATTTTCAAAATCAAATCTTTTTAAAATGTTTTTCAAATCATATCTTCTCAATCACATTTTTTTATCAATCATATCTTCTTAACCACATCTTTTTCAAATAGTTTCAATCAAATCTTTCTGATTTCTAATTTCAAAATCTTTTTCAAAAATCACTTTATTTCTTTCCACTTTCATTTTCGAAAATTAAGTAATGTTTTTCAAAAATTTTTCAAAATTTTTACTTAATTTTTGAAAATCACTTCCCTTCTTCTCACATCCTTCTATTTATGGACTAACACTATCCCTTAATGCAAAATTCGAACTCCATCTCTTTGATAAAGTTCGAATTTTCTACTCCTGTCTTCTACTCTTCTTTTCTTCTGACACTTCAAGGAATCTCTATACTGTGACATAGAGGATTCCACATTTCTTGTTCTCTTCTCTTTCTTATGAGCAGGAGCAAAGACAAAGGCATTCTTGTTGAGGCTGATCCTGAACCTGAAAGGACCTTGAAGAGAAAGCTAAGAGAAGCCAAAGCACAACTCTCTTTAGAAGACCTGACTGACTTCTTCAAAGAAGAAGAACACATGGCAGCCGAAAACAACAATGCCAACAATGCAAGGAAGGTGCTGGGTGACTTTACTGCACCTACTCCCGACTTCTATGGGAGAAGCATCTCTATCCCTGCCATTGGAGCAAACAACTTTGAGCTTAAGCCTCAATTAGTTTCTCTAATGCAACAGAATTGCAAGTTCCATGGACTTCCATTGGAAGATCCTCATCAGTTCTTAGCTGAGTTCTTGCAAATCTGTGACACTGTCAAGACTAATGGGGTTGACCCTGAGGTCTACAGACTTATGCTATTCCCTTTTGCTGTAAGAGACAGAGCTAGGACATGGTTGGACTCCAACCAAAGAAAGCCTGGACTCTTGGGAAAGCTAGTCAATGCCTTCTTGGCAAAGTTCTTTCCACCTCAAAATTGAGTAAGCTTAGAGTGGAAGTCCAAACCTTCAGACAGAAGGAAGGAGAATCCCTGTATGAAGCTTGGGAAAGATACAAACAATTAATCAGAAAGTGTCCTTCTGATATGCTTTCTGAATGGAGCATCATAGGAATTTTCTATGATGGTCTTTCTGAACTGTCCAAGATGTCTTTGGATAGCTCTTCTGGAGGATCTCTTCATCTGAAGAAGACGCCTACTGAAGCTCAAGAGCTGATTGAAATGGTTGCAAATAACCAATTCATGTACACTTCTGAAAGAAATCCTGTGAACAATGGGACTAGTCAGAAGAAAGGAGTTCTTGAGATTGACACTCTGAATGCCATATTGGCTCAGAACAAGATATTGACTCAACAAGTCAATATGATTTCTCAATGTCTGTCTGGAATGCAAAATGCACCAAGCAGTACTAAGGAAGCTTCATCTAAGGAAGAAGCTTATGATCCTGAGAACCTTCAATGGAAGAGGTGAACTACATGGGAGAACCCTATGGAAACACTTATAATCCTTCATGGAGGAATCATCCAAATCTTTCATGGAAGGATCAACAGAGACCTCAACAAGGTTTCAATAACAATAATGGTGGAAGAAACAGGTTTAGCAATGGCAAGCCTTTTCCATCATCTTCTCAGCAACAGACAGAGAGTTCTAAGCAGAATAACTCTGATTTAGCAACCATGGTCTCTGATCTAATCAAAACCACTCAAAGTTTCATGACTGAAACAAGGTCCTCCATTAGAAATTTGGAAGGACAAGTGGGTCAGCTGAGCAAGAAAATTACTGAACTCCCTCCTAGTACTCTTCCAAGCAATACAGAAGAAAATCCAAAAGGAGAGTGCAAGGCCATCAACATGGCCGAATTTTGGGAGGAAGAAGAGGCAGTGAACGCCACTGAGGAAGGCCTCACTGGACGTCCACTGGCCTCCAATGAGTTCCCCAATGAGGAACCATGGGAATCTGAGGCTCAAACTGAGACCATAGAGATTCCATTGGACTTACTTCTGCCATTCATGAGCTCTGATGAGTATTTTTCCTCTGAAGAGGATGAGTATGTCACTGAGGAGCAAGTTGCTAAATACCTTGGAGCAATCATGAAGCTAAATGACAAGTTATTTGGAAATGAGACTTGGGAGGATGAACCTCCTTTGCTCACCAAGGAACTGGATGACTTGTCTAGGAAGAAACTGCCTCAAAAGAGACAGGATCCTGGGAAGTTTTCAATACCTTGTACCATAGGCACCATGACCTTCAAGAAGGCCCTGTGTGACTTAGGGTCAAGTGTAAACCTCATGCCTCTCTCTGTAATGGAGAAGTTAGGGATCTCTGAGGTACAAGCTGCAAAAATCTCACTAGAGATGGCAGACAACTCAAGAAAACAAGTCCATGGACTTGTAGAGGATGTTCTGGTTAAAGTTGAAGACCATTACATCCCTACTGATTTCATAGTCCTAGAGACTGGGAAGTGCATGGATGAATCCATCATCCTTGGCAGACCCTTCCTAGCCACAGCAAAGGCTGTGATTGATGTTGATAGAGGAGAGTTGATCATTCAAGTGAATGAAGAATCCCTGGTGTTTAAGGCCCAAGGATATCCCTCTGTCATCATGGAGAGGAAGCATGAAGAGCTTCTCTCAAAACAGAGCCAAACAGAGCCCCCACAGTCAAACTCTAAGTTTGGTGTTGGGAGGCCACAGCCAAACTCTAAGTTTGGTGTTGAACCCCACATTCAAACTCTAAGTTTGGTGTTGGGAGGTCCAACATAGCTCTGAGCATTTCTGAGGCTCCATGAGAGTCCTCTGTCAAGCTAATGACATTAAAGAAGCACTTGTTGGGAGGCAACCCAATATTTTATAATTAACTATTTTCCTTTGTTATTTTCTTTTTTTTCAGGTTGATGATCATGAGGAGTCACAAAATCAATGAAAAAAGCAAAAACAGAATGAAAAACAGGAAGAAAAACAGCACACCCTGGAGGATGCACCCACTGGCGTTTAAACGCCAGTGAGGTTAGCTGTTGGGCGTTTAACGCCCAGTCTGGCACCATTCTGGGCGTTTAACGCCAGAAAGGGGCACCAGACTGGCGTTAAACGCCAGAAATGGGCAAGAAGCTGGCGTTAAACGCCAGAAATGGGCACCAGCCCGGCGTTTAACGCCAGAAATGGCTAAAAACGTGATTTTGTTTGCCATTTGGTGCAGGGATGACTTTTCCTTGACACCTCAAGATCTGTGGACCCCACAGGATCCCCACCTACCCTACCACTCTCTCTTCTTCTTCTTCACCCATTCACCAATCACCTCAACACCTCTTCCCTAAAAACCCTTCACCTATCAAATCCCATCTTTCTCTTCACCACTCACATCCATCCTTCATAAAACCCCACCTACCTCACCATTCAAATTCAAACCACTTTCCCTCCCAAAACCCACCCTCAAATGGCCGAACCCTCCATCCCCCCTCTCCTATATAAACCCTCCTTCACTCCTTCATTTTCCCACAACATACACACCACTTCTCCCCTTCTTGGCCGAAAATTAAAGCCATTCCCTTTCCCCTCATTTCTTCTTCTTCTACTCTCTTCTTTCTTCTTTTGCTCGAGGACGAGCAAACATTTTAAGTTTGGTGTGGTAAAAGCATTGCTTTTTGTTTTTCCATAACCATTTATGGCATCCAAGGCCGGAGAAACCTCTAGAAAGAGGAAAGGGAAGGCAAAAGCTTCCACCTCCGAGTCATGGGAGATGGAAAGATTCATCTCAAAGGTGCATCAAGACCACTTCTATGAAGTTGTGGCCTTGAAGAAGGTGATCCCCGAGGTCCCTTTTTCACTCAAGAAGGGTGAATATCCGGAGATCCGACATGAGATCCGAAGAAGAGGTTGGGAAGTTCTTACCAACCCCATTCAACAAGTCGGAATCTTGATGGTTCAAGAGTTCTATGCCAATGCATGGATCACCAAGAACCATGACCAAAGTGTGAACCCGAATCCAAAGAATTATCTTACTATGGTTCGGGGGAAATACTTGGATTTTAGTCCGGAAAGTGTGAGGGTGGCGTTCAACTTGCCTATGATGCAAGGAGATGAACATCCTTACACTAGAAGGGTCAACTTTGATCAAAGGTTGGACCAAGTCCTCACAGTCATATGTGAAGAGGGCGCCCAATGGAAGAGAGATTCAAGAGGAAAGCCGGTTCAATTGAGAAGGCATGACCTCAAACCCGTGGCTAGAGGATGGTTGGAGTTCATCCAACGCTCAATCATTCCCACTAGCAACCGGTCCGAAGTTACCATAGACCGGGCTATCATGATCCATAGCATCATGATTGGAGAAGAAATAGAAGTTCATGAGGTTATAGCCCAAGAACTCTATAAGGTGGCGGACAAGTCCTCTACCTTGGCAAGGTTAGCCTTCCCTCATCTTATTTGTCACCTCTGTTATTCAGTTGGAGTTGACATAGAGGGAGACATCCCTATTGATGAGGACAAGCCCATCACTAAGAAGAGGATGGAGCACACAAGAGACCCCACTCATCATGAAATCCCTGAGATTCCTCAAGGGATGCACTTTCCTCCACAAAACTATTGGGAGCAACTAAACACCTCCCTAGGAGAATTGAGTTCCAACATGGGTCAACTAAGGGTGGAGCATCAAGAACACTCCATCATCCTCCATGAAATTAGAGAAGATCAAAGAATCATGAGGGAGGAGCAACAAAGACAAGGAAGAGACATTGAGAAGCTCAAGCACTCCATAGGATCTTCAAGAGGAAGAAAGAGCAGCCATCACTAAGGTGGACCCGTTCCTTAATTTCCTTGTTCTTTATTCTTCTGTTTTTCGAATTCTAGTGCTTATGTTTATCTATGTTTGTGTCTTGTGATCATTAGTGTCTTAGTGTCTATGCCTTAAAGTTATGAATGTCCTATGAATCCATCACCTCTCTTAATAAAAACGTGCTTAATTGAAAAAGAAAAAGAATTGCATGAATTTTGAATTTTATAACAGTTTAATTATTTTGATGTGGTGGCAATATTTTTATTTTCTGAATGTATGCTTAAACAGTGCATATGTATCTTGAATTTGTGGTTCATGAATGTTGGCTCTTGAAAGAATGATGAAAAAGGAGACATGTTACTGAGGATCTGAAAAATCATTACAATGATTCTTGAAGCAAGAAAAAGCATTTCCATTCAAAAAAAAAAAACCCATTCACCAATCACCAATTCACCCATTCACCAATCACCTTAACACCTCTTCCCTAAAAACCCATCACCTATCAAATCCCACTATTCTCTTCACCCCTCTCTCCACCTTATATAAACCCATCTTCACCCCTTCATTTTCACACAACCAAAACATTACTTCTCCCCCTTGGCCGAACCACAAAGCCACCTCCATCTCCTCTATTTCTTCTTCTTCTACTCTCTTCTTTTTTCTTTTGCTCGAAGACGAGCAAACCTTCTAAGTTTGGTGTGGTAAAAGCATTGCTTTTTGTTTTTCCATAACCATTTATGGCATCTAAGGCCGGAGAAACCTCTAGAAAGAGGAAAGGAAAGGCAAAAGCTTCCACCTCCGAGTCATGAGAGATGGAGAGATTCATCTCAAGGGTGCATCAAGACCACTTCTATGAAGTTGTTGCCATGAAGAAGGTGATCCCCGAGGTCCCTTTCAAACTCAAAAAGAGTGAATATCCGGAGATCCAACATGAGATCCGAAGAAGAGGTTGGGAAGTTCTTACCAACCACATTCAACAAGTCGGAATCTTAATGGTTCAAGAGTTCTTTGCCAATGCATGGATCACCAAGAACCATGATCAAAGTGTGAACCCGGACCCAAAGAATTGGCTTACAATGGTTCGGGGGAAATGCTTAGATTTTAGTCCGAAAAATGTAAGGTTGGCATTCAACGTGCCCATGATGCAAGGAGATGAACACCCTTACACTAGATGGGTCAACTTTGATCAAAGGTTGGACCAAGTCCTCATAGACATTTGTGAAGAGGGCGCTCAATGGAAGAGAGATTCAAGAGGGAAGCCGGTTCAACTGAGAAGGCATGACCTCAAGCCCGTGGCTAGGGGATGGTTGGAGTTTATCTAACGCTCAATCATTCCCACTAGCAACCGGTCCGAAGTTACTATAAACCGGACCATCATGATTCATAGCATCATGATTGGAGAGAAAATAGAAATGCATGAGGTTATATCCCAAGAACTTTATAAGATGGCGGACAAGTCCTCTACCTTTGCAAGGTTAGCCTTCCCTCATCTCATTTGTCACCTCTGTTATTCAGTCGGAATTGACATAGAGGGAGACACCCTCATGGATGAGGACAAGCCCATCACTAAGAAAAGGATGGAGCAAACAAGAGATCCCACTCATCATGAAATCCCTGAGATGCCTCAAGGGATGCACTTTGATGAGCGGATAATTTGTACGCTTTTTGGCATTGTTTTTAGTATGTTTTTAGTATGATCTAGTTAGTTTTTAGTATATTTTTATTAGTTTTTAGTTAAAATTCACTTTTCTGGACTTTACTATGAGTTTGTGTGTTTTTCTATGATTTCAGGTATTTTCTGGCTGAAATTGAGGGACCTGAGCAAAAATCTGATTCAGAGACTGAAAAGGACTGCAGATGCTGTTGGATTCTGACCTCCCTGCACTCGAAGTGGATTTTCTGGAGCTACAGAAGCCCAATTGGCGCGCTCTCAACGGCGTTGGAAAGTAGACATCCTGGGCTTTCCAGCAATAGATGATAGTTCATACTTTGCCCAAGATTTGATGGCCCAAACCGGCGTTCAAAGTCACCCTCAAGATTTCCAGCGTTAAACGCCGGAACTGGCACCCAAATGGGAGTTAAACGCCCAAACTGGCATAAAAGCTGGCGTTTAACTCCAAGAAGAGTCTCTACACGAAAATGCTTCATTGCTCAGCCCAAGCACACACCAAGTGGGCCCGGAAGTGGATTTTTATGTCATTTACTCATTTCTGTAAACCTTAGGCTACTAGTTCTCTATAAGTAGGACCTTTTACTATTGTATTTTCATCTTGGAGACTTTGGTAGCCATCCCCATTCTTATGCTATCTTAGATCATTGGGAGGCTGGCATCACGGCCATGCCTAGACCTTGTTCTTATGTATTTTCAACGGTGGAGCTTCTACACACCATAGATTAAGGTGTGGAGCTCTGCTGTACCTCGAGTATTAATGCAATTACTATTGTTCTTCTATTCAATTCTGCTTGTTCTTGTTCTAAGATATCACTTGTTCTTCAACTTGATGAATGTGATGATCCGTGACACTCATCATCATTCTCACCTATGAACATGTGACTGACAATCACCTCTGTTCTACCTTCGATTGGGTGAATATCTCTTGGATTCCTGATTGCACGATGCATGGTTGATCGCCTGACAACCGAGCCAACCATTCCGTGAGATCAGAGTCTTCGTGGTATAGGCTAGAACTGATGGCGGCATTCAAGAGAATCCGGAAGGTCTAACCTAGTCTGTGGTATTCTGAGTAGGATTCAATGATTGAATGGCTGTGACGTGCTTCAAACTCCTAGCAGGCGGGGCGTTAGTGACAGACGCAAAAGAATCGATGGATTCTATTCCGGCCTGACCGAGAACCGACAGATGATTACCCATGCTGTGACAGAGCATAGGCAACGTTTTCACTGAGAGGATGGGAGGTAGCCACTGACAACGGTGAAACCCTACATGAGCTTGCCATGGAAAGGAGTAAGAAGGATTGGATGAAGACAGTAGGAAAGCAGAGAGATGGAAGGGAAGGCATCTTCATGCGCTTATCTGAAGTTCCTACCAATGAATTACATAAGTACCTCTATCTTTATCTTTGTGTTTATTTCGTTCATCACCATATCCATTTGAGTTTGCCTGACTAAGATTTACAAGATGACCATAGCTTGCTTCATACTAACAATCTCCGTGGGATCGACCCTTACTCGCGTAAGGTTTATTACTTGGACGACCCAGTGCACTTGCTGGTTAGTTGTGCGAAGTTGTGTTAATGCCATGGTATTGAACACCAAGTTTTTGGAGTTCATGACCGGGGATTATGAGAGTTGTGAAAAGTATTGTTCACAATTTCGCGCACCACACTTTCCTCCACAAAACTATTGGGAGCAAACCAACACCTCCCTAGGAGAGTTGAGTTCCAACATGGGACAACTAAAGGTGGAGCACCAAGAATATTCCATTCTCCTCCATGAAATTAGAGAAGATCAAAGAATCATGAGAGAGGAGCAACAAAGGCAAGGAAGAGACATTGATGAGCTCTAGCATTCCATAAGATCTTCAAGAGGAAGAAAAAGCCGCCATCACTAAGGTGGACCCGTTCTTTAACTTTCTTGTTCTTTATTTTCCTGTTTTTTGAATTTTTTATGCTTATGTTTATCTATGTTTGTGTCTCATTATCATTAGTTTCTTAGTGTCTATGCCTTAAAGTTATGAATGTCCTATGAATCCATCACCTTTCTTAAATGAAAAATGTTCTTAATTGAAAAAGAGAAGAATTGCATGAATTTTGAATTTTATAACAGATTAATTATTTTGATGTGGTGGCAATACTTTGACTTCTGAATGTATGCTTGAACAGTGCATATGTCTTTTGAATTTATTGTTCATGAATGTGGGCTCTTGAAAGAATGATGAAAAAGGAGACATGTTACTGAGGATCTGAAAAACCATAAAAATGATTCTTGAAGCAAGAAAAAGCATTGAATTCAAAAAAAATGAAAAAAAGAAGAAAAAGAAAAAAATAAAGTTGTGATCCAAGGCAAAAAGAGTGTGCTTAAGAACCCTGGACACCTCTAACTGGGGACTCTAGCAAAGCTGAGTCACAATCTGAAAAGGTTCACCCAGTTATGTGTCTGTGGCATGTATGTATCCGGTGGTTATACTGGAAGATAGAGTGCTTTGGGCCACGGCCAAGACTCATAAAGTAGCTATGTTCAAGAATCATCATACTTAACTAGGAGAATCAATAATACTATCTGGATTCTGAGTTCCTATAGAAGCCCATCATTCTGAATTTCAAAGGATAAAGTGAGATGCCAAAACTATTCAGAGGCAAAAAGCTAAAAGCCCCGCTCATCTAATTAATACTGATCTTCATAGATATTTTTGGAATTCATTGCATATTCTCTTCTTTTTATCTTATTTGATCTTCAGTTGCTTGGGGACAAGCAACAATTTAAGTTTGGTGTTGTGATGAGCGGATAATTTATACGCTTTTTGGCATTATTTTTAGTATGTTTTAGTTAGTTTTTATTATATTTTTATTAGTTTTTAGTTAAAATTCACTTTTCTGGACTTTACTATGAGTTTGTGTATTTTTCTGTGATTTCAGGTATTTTCTGGCTGAAATTGAGGGACCTGAGCAAAAATCTGATTCAGAGACTAAAAAGGACTGCAGATGCTGTTGGATTCTGACCTCCCTGCACTCGAAGTAGATTTGCTGGAGCTACAGAAACCCAATTGGCGCACTCTCAACTGCGTTGGAAAGTAGACATCCTGGGCTTTCCAGCAATGTATAATAGTCCATACTTTGCCCGAGATTTGATGGCCCAAGTCAGCTCAAGAATTCTGGCGTAAAACGCCGGAACTGGCACAAGAATGGGAGTTAAACGCCCAAACTGGCACAAAAGCTGGCGTTTAACTCCAAGAAGAGTCTCTACACGAAAATGCTTCAATGCTCAGCCCAAGCACACACCAAGTGGGCCCGAAAGTGGATTTTTATCTAATTTACTCATCTTTGTAAACCCTAGGCTACTAGTTCTCTACAAATAGGACCTTTTACTATTGTATTCTCATCTTAGTAGCTATCTTTGAGTAGTCTTATGCTATCTTAGATCATGGGGGCTGGCCTCTCGGCCATGCCTAGACCTTGTTCTTATGTATTTTCAATGGTGGAGTTTCTACACACCATAGATTAAGGTGTGGAGCTCTGCTGTACCTCGAGTATTAATGCAATTACTATTGTTCTTCTATTCAATTCATCTTATTCTTGTTCTAAGATATCACTTGATCCTCAACTTGATGAATGTGATGATCCATGACACTCATCATCATTCTCACTTATGAACGTGAGCCTGACAACCACCTCCGTTCTACCTTAGATTGAGTGGATATCTCTTGAATTTCTTAACCGGAATCTTCGTGGTATAAGCTAGAATTGATAGCGACATTCAAGAGAATCTGGAAGGTCTAAACCTTGTCTGTGGTATTCTGAGTAGGATTCAAGGATTGAATGACTGTGACGAGCTTCAAACTCGCGATTGTGGGGCGTTAGTGACAGACACAAAAGAATCATTGGATTCTATTCCAACATGATCAAGAACCGACAGCTGAATAGCCGTGCTGTGACAGAGCGCGTTGAACATTTTCACTGAGAGGATGGGACTGTAGCCATTGACAATGGTGATGCCCAACATATAGCTTGCCATGGAAAGGAGTAAGAAGGATTGGATGAAGACAGTAGGAAAGCAGAGAGACGGAAGGGACAAAGCATCTCCGTACGCTTATCTGAAATTCTCACCAATGAATTACATAAGTATCTCTATCTTTATTTTATGTTTTATGTTATCCTCCATAATCATTTGAGTCCGCCTGACTGAGATTTACAAGATGACCATAGCTTGCTTCATACCAACAATCTCCGTGGGATCGACCCTTACTCGCGTAAGGTTTATTACTTGGACGACCCAGTGCACTTGCTGGTTAGTTGTGCGAAATTGTGATAAAGAGTTGAGATTGCAATTGAGCGTACCATGTTGATGGCGCCATTGATGATCACAATTTCGTGCACCAACCCTCATTCAGGTTGGGTGCACAGTAAACCTGGCATTAAGAGTTCGTGAAAATTTATTACTTTCTTAGCACCTAATTCGGCCAAGGAGAGTTAATTTTCATTAATTGTCTTCTTACTTTTGTCTAGGTGATTCTTGTTGGTGTTTTAAGTGTTTAAGGACTCATTTCGACAAGAGGTAAGGGTTAAGATTAGTTAGACTATCCTTATGCCTGATTTTGCATCCATATGAGTCATTTGTGATGATTTTGTGCATAAAAGCTGATTATGGAAATTGTATGATATACAGCTATTTTTGACTTATATATATGTGAAATATAAATATTTTGATGCTGATATTGCTTGTATTAAAGGGCCGAAAGGTTGTAGCACTTGGAGTCTAAGTTTCAAACCTTAAAAAGTCACTAAAAAGTGGAGAGAAACATGGAAAAATGCTCCTGAAAATTCATGAAGCAGTGTAAAAAGTGTGGAGTAAAAGGATTAAAAAGATGCTAGAATTTAGGTTTTAGTCTTATAGAATTAGTATGATGCAACATAAGGAGTAACTCGGTCATTAAGGACAAATAGAGGGCTAAAAATATAATTACAATAAATTAGACTTAGAATTATGGTCTTAGTAGTCTTACGGATAAAATTGTAATTATATAAAAGAGTCGGGTTAAAATTATAACTAAGAAAAACTGACGGCCCTAAATAAAAGCTTTAGTAAAATTAGGGTTAAAAGCAGAAGTGCGATAAATTAATAAAGTAAGAAAAGTAATTTAAGGGCGAAATAGTCTTTTGTGTCATTAAGAGTAAAACTGGCATTAAATTGGTAAATGAGGAGTCATAAGGTCAAGTCGGTAATTTTGACACTAAATAAGACTAAAAAATATTATTTAAGACACTTAGAGGCAAAATAGTAATTTTTAAAAAAGTTATATCTAAAACTGGTTAGTTAACTTACTAGAGAATAAAATAGTCCTTTTGGTAAAATATAAAGATAAAATGGTAAAGTAGCAACCTTAGGGGTAAAAGTGTCTCTATAAAACATACGAAAAATATCTAAAGAGAAGCTTAATGTAACGAAGGTAAGATGAAAATTTCGTAAAGTAATAGGGACAAGGTGGTTAATTGTGACTAAAGGCTTAGAGTACTTAGAAAAGAGAAATCGTGCATAAGAGTTATTATTTAAAGAGAAACTCTATGTTGCCATCAGTTTTTTATAATTTAGAGCATCATTTGGCCATCATAAATACTAAATTATTATTTATGTATGCAAATTCTAAAAACTATGGGTGCAAATTATATTGATTCATGTGTGTAAACTCTGGTAAATATAGGTGAAAATGATATGTTTCTTATGTGAAAACATTTGTAAACATGTGTGCAAACTATTGCTATCAAGTGCTGTGATGAGTTTGGATTTGTACTAGTTTGGAAATTTTAGCAAAACAAGAATTACTTCGTCGGTAGCATAGTCCAATCCGGAAATTCAAATCCCAACCATCAAAGTTTAAATTCAAATCAAATATAAACCGAGAGTAATCAAACCTCGGGTCGTCTTCCCTAGGAACTAATGCCGATAAGTGCATACAATTTTGGTTCCAAGAAAGCAAATGGGGTTTTCAATAAAGAAGCAAACAATAAAGGGATAAAAGAACAAGCTAAAATTGTAATTAATAAAGTAATAAATGAATAAAAGAACTATGAATGTAATATAGACAAGTTATACTATAAAATGAAGGGAAATGTGGTTAAAACATAAATGAAACCTTGACTTGGGATGTGTTATGAAATTCCTTCCTTACTGATGTGTGGAAAAACGATCCAACACAAAACTCACCGGCAAGTGTACCGGGTCGCATCAAGTAATAAAACTCACGGGAGTGAGGTCGATCCCACAGGGATTGAAGGATTGAGCAATTTTAGTTTAGTGGTTGATTTAATCAAGCGAATCAAGTATTGGTTGAGTGATTTTGTATCCAACAGTAAGTAAATAGCAGGAAATGTAAAGGGAGAGGGATGAATTGCAGAATTTAAAGAGAACTGAAAGTAAAGGTGCTGAATCTTAAAGAACAAGAAATTAAATGACTGAAACTTAAAGTGCAAGAAATGTAAATTGCAGCAACTTAAAGTGCAAGAAATGTAAATTGCTTGAATGGAAATAGGGAATTGAGGTTTGGGAATTCAGAATTTCAGCAAGGGAAATTAAATTGCAACAATTAATAAAGCAGAAGATGAATTGGAAGTAACTAGAATTCAAACAGGAAATGAAATTAAATTGCAGCAGGGGTTCACAGAAGAACCAAAAAGGAAAATGGGATCTCAGGACTCCAGAGACTAGAGAGCAAAGTCTAGATCTCAATTGCCTTCCCAGATCCAAGTTCACAAAGCAATTAACAAGAAATTAAAGAAGACGCAGTACAGGAAATGTAATTGAACTCAATTATGCAGAAGAGGAATTAAAGAGATCTTGAATGGAGATTGAGACAGAATTTCCTCAATTCTTCACACCCAAGACTCAAACAAGAAAAGTAAAAATGCTCAAACAAGAACGAGGAAGAAGAGAGATCAATTCTCCTCCCCAATTCTCTGAAATCTCAGTTCCTAGCTCTCAACGAAGTCTCAAAATTCAAAAATCAAAAGAAGGTTCTAAAGTCAAAAGTAAAAGAAGAGGTCCCCTAATTACATCAAACTATCTCCTATTTATACACTTTCTATTCTTGGATTTTGGAATTTGGATGGGCTTTTGATTTGGTGAAGAAATGAATTAAATTGGATTTTTAATCCAATTTTTAGCCCATGAGAAAGTGGCTTCCAAGAGGCTGCCCTGCCCTTGTGGAAGGCAGAGCAGGAAATGGTGCATGCGGCCTCGTGCGTGCGTGCTTGATGAGAGTGATGCTGCAGGATGCTGCCCTGCCCTTGTGGAGGGCAGGGCAGAGTTTTCTTGGTGCGCCAGATTCTGCTGCCCGTGCGTGCTGCTGCTGGCCGAGTGTTCAAGTCCTGGCCGTGCCAAGATGCTGCGCCATGCACCAAGAAATGCTACCCTGCCCTTGTGGAGGGCAGGGCAATGTGCCAAAGGTGAAGTCCCACGTTTGATACTCGGTGGAGGCACATGTTTCTCCTTTTTCCTTGGTTTTCTTGGCACCAAAGTCATGCCTAGTTCCTTACTTCCTCATGGTGCCGTGTTCGATTCATGGAGAATGAAAGCAAGCCACTTTTTGCTTATTTTATTGTGCTTGAGCGCTACTCCCTTCCTCTTTGTCCTTGGGTTCGAAACCCATAGGAAGCATTATGAAGCAATTCCTTTTGAATTTTTCTTGGGTGAAGCCCGATATTGCTCTTGAGGAGGGCAGGGCAGAGTTTTTGCTCTCTTTGATCCTTAGCATCAAATTGTGCTCCGCCCTTGTTGTGGGCAGGGCAATGTTGCTTTTCAAGGCTTGGTTCATTATGTTGCTCTCCTGGAGGGCAGTGTGCCCTTGTGGAGGGCAATGTTTGCTTCCTCCTTCTATGCGCCACACTTCTTATCTCTTGGGCCACGCTTTCTTAAGCCACGCTTCCTCTTTTCTTCTTTTCTTCACCTTCAAATAATCAAAACAACCAATCAAAGTATCACTAAATTCACAAGGCTTATAAATCAATTAAAAATCAATTAAATTTAGCTTAAACCTCATGAGTTAGCATCAATTTAATGGTGGTTGTTTGATTTAAAGAAGTTATGCATTTTCATTCCAAATCACTTACTTAAGATGCAAGAAAGTGCATAAAGACTAATAAAACAAGTGAAATTAGCTTGAAAAATGGGTATATGATGACTTGTCATCACAACACCAAACTTAAATCTTGCTTGTCCCCAAGCAAGTATCAAAACTAAGAGAAAATGAAATGAACAAGAAAAGAAAACATATCCTTATTAGGCATATAGCAGAACTTGATTCATGGAGTTTTTATGCAGACAATGATAACTCAAGTTATTGTTTGCTGTTACATAATATACATCTTTCCTCAAAGGTTTACTAAACTTGCTGTTATAAGGTTTACTCTTTACTTGCTCCCTTGCTAACTTTTCTTTTCTCATGTTGCTTAACAAGCTTAGTATTCTTTGAAGGCTTGGTGTCTAATGTTGCAGTAGTAGCCTTTGGCTTTATTTTTACTCAACATCTTTCTACCACAGACACATGGCTCACTATTTCCTCCTAGGATCATTAATGCCCAGCATCTCTTTGGATAACTAAATGTTCTGTATCTAGGTTGCTCTTTATTGTGGACTTTCAATTGGCCATCCCAAATCAGTTGATCTAAGTGACCAGGTTTTGAAATACCCCTCAGAATTTACTTATCCAAGCATATCCTAGTACAAGAACACCACAGGCATGTGTCCTAGGGTCCAAGCTATTGGTGTCCAACCTTTATTCTTTGTTTTTCTTGCCACATTGGCTTTTTCTTCTTCCTTTTCTTTCTGTTTTATTTTCTTTTATTCTCAAGGGTTTTTTCTTTATTGATAGGAACGTTTATAACAGCAAGCTAGCTCACACTTCAATGAAAATGATACTATGCAGCAATTATTTCATGAGTTATGCATTTAATCAAACACATACACCACCATTAACTTCCGTTCTAACTCACACAACATTGGATATTTACTTTCCAATTCAAACAATTCTCTTTTATTCAAGCTTATGGGAAACAAAACAAAATTCAGCTAGGAGATGGATGACAAGCAATATGCAGATTAGCATTCTTAATCAAATAACTTCACTTGCAACTAGATGAACACTTCAGCAAGACATACAATGGTTCCCATGTCCAAAACAATTCACAGCAGCAAGGATTAAGTTTAGATACAACCTTTGAAGTTGCAGCCCTTTAGTTCTTCCTTCTGTTGTGTTTTCTTTGAGTTAAGATGCACAATATCTTCAATTGTTGACTCATGTCCTGCATAATTCTCAAAGTTGCTTGCTTCTCAAGCCCTTAATTGCATGGTTAGTATGCATATATTGAGTGTGGCTCTCGGATTTATTTAGGTGTTGGCACACCAAACTTAATTGTTTGCCACTGCCTCTGATGCAACAAGTTAACCATATGTGAAACCTTGTGTCCTTGCTAAAGGTTATGGGATTAAAGCTAGAAAGCAGTTAAATAGTTGGATAATTTGTTTGATTGCTTAGAGCTAGCACTTTGCAAGAGGTGAGAATGTGTTCTTAAATGAGATTTTTGGTGGAACACCAAACTTAGAATCCTTCATTCTCTCTTAATTTGTTTTGGTGTGAAACACCAAACTTATCTCCTTGCAATGCATACCAATTATTCAACATTTTTATTGAAAAAGCTATGAAAAGAAAACTACCTCAGGTTGGGTTGCCTCCCAACAAGCGCTCTTTTATTGTCACTAGCTTGACATTGATCTCCCTTTAGGGTGGTTGATGCTGGTGATGTCTCAACTTGTCCCCTCTCACTGTAAGCTTTCTCTGTGTGCCTTGATGCTCTATTTCAATGTGCTCGAGAGAGAGTACTTGGTTAACAGTGTAGTGGTCTTCTGCTCCCAACTGTTGATATACTAATTGCACCTTGTCACCTTTGGAAAATCCTTCAGTTGGGATTTTTTTGTTCTTCCACCCTTTGTAAACTTTCTTCTTGTTTTTCTTCCTTTTCCTTGTCAGTCTTTCTTCCTTAACAGTGGCTTTAGTTGTGACATTTCCCTTATTGTTTATTATCCCAGCTTCTTTTTGAATTCCTTCTCCTCCTTGTACCTGCTCATTTTTCTGTTCTACTGTATTGTTGGTTGCTTGCTTTGGAGGAGAGTCACTACTTGTCTTGCTTGTTCCTTCATTATTTTGTGGTTCTGGAAATACTTTCAGGGTGATGCTTTCTTCATGCATCCTGAGGATTAGCTCTCCCTGCTCTATATCTACAATGGCTCTAGCAGTGGCCAAAAATGGTCGACCAAGTATTATGGAGTCATTCTCATTCTCTAATGAATCTAGGATCACAAAGTCTGCAGGAAATATGAACTTGTCAACCTTAACTAAAAGGTTCTCAATCAACCCTTTAGGATATACCACTGATTGGTCCACTAATTCCAAGGACATCTGTATTGGTTTCACCTCTCCTATGCCAAGCTTTTTCACTAAAGAGGATGGAATTAGATTTATACTTGCTCCTAAGCCACACATCCCCTTGTTGATGAATAGGCTTCCAATAGTGCAAGGTAGGAAGAAACCTCCAGGATCTTCAAGCTTGGGAGGGAGCCCTTTTCTGATTAATGCACTGCATTCTTCAGTGAGCAGCACAGTCTCTTTTTCAATCCAACTCATTTTCTTGTTAATAAGCTCTTTTAAGAACTTGGCATACAGAGGCATTTGCTCCAATGCTTCAGCCAAGGGTATGTTGATCTCTAGCTTCTTGAAAATCTCAAGGAATTTAGAAAAGTGTTGGTCCTTAACCTCTTTGTGGAATCTTTGGGGATAAGGCAGTGGAGGTGTCAAGTTTTTCTCCACTTGATGTTGTCTTGGATTTGGTTCTTCCATGATCTACTTTCCTTTCTTCAGATTTTGTGGCCTATCTTCTTTTTCTTGAGGTTGATTCTGAGGGTGATTGCTTGCTGTTGCATCTTCATCATTGGCTGCCTCTTTTTCAACTTGTTTCTTGTCACTTTCCTTGGGCTTCTCGGTGGCTTTTTCATCTTTCAGCAGGATTTTTCCACTCCTTAACTGTATTGCCTTGCACTCCTATTTTGGATTAGGAATGGTGTCACTTGGTAGTGAGCTTGATGGTTTTTCAACAGAAATCTGCTTGGAGATTTGCCCAATCTGCCTCTCTAGGTTCTTCATGGAGGCTTCTTGGTTCTTTGTTGTCAATTCTTGATTCTTCATCATCTTCTCCATGAGCATCTCTAGATTATTAATCCTCTGAGAGTCTTGTGAGATTGGTTGGTTTTGGGGTGTTGATGGATGATGGTAGGTGTTTTGGTTAGTTGGGTGGTTATTGGGTGGATAATGGTTAGAGTTGGGATAAGTGTTTTGTGGTTTTTTGTATGTGTTTTGGTTAGTGTTTGGCTGGTTGTTGTGGTTTGTGTTTTTCCAATTGTTTTGAGTTGAGTTCCTTTGCCATGGCTGCTGAGTTTGATTGTGGTTGTCTCCCCAACTAAGGTTGGGATGGTTTTTCCAAGAGGGGTTGTAAGTATCACCATAGACTTCATTTGTTCCAGGATTTTGGTCGTGCATGTATTGGACTTGCTCTTGCTGTTGCTCCTCTTGAATTTCTTCATTTTGCCCCCAAGTAATTGATGGTTGGCTTGTGGCACTCACTGA
The DNA here is from genome assembly GCF_003086295.3 of Arachis hypogaea. Lineage (NCBI taxonomy): Eukaryota > Viridiplantae > Streptophyta > Magnoliopsida > Fabales > Fabaceae > Arachis > Arachis hypogaea. The sequence continues at coordinate 40,675,393 of NC_092039.1, forward strand.
TGCAACTTGAAGGCTGTCAATTCTCTTGGCCATCTGCTCAAACTGTTGTTGAATTTGTTGCTGCATCATTTTGTTCTGAGCTAGGATTGAATCCACTCCTTCCAACTCCATTACTCCTCTCCTTTGTGATGGTTGGCGTTGCCTTTGGTAAGCAAAGAAATATTGGTTGTTAGCCACCATATCAATGAGATTTTGAGCTTCCTCTGTAGTTTTCATGAGTTGTAATGAGCCTCCAGCTGAATGATCAAGTGCTTCTTGAGCCTTCAGAGTAAGTCTCTCATAGAAGTTCTGCAGCTTGTCCCACTCAGTGAACATCTCTGGTAGACATTTCCTCAGTAGTGCCTTATATCTTTCCCATGCTTCATATAAATTTTCAGCCTCCATTTGAGTGAATGTCTGCACCTCAGTCTTCAATCTTATGATCCTTTGAGGGGGATAAAATTTGGCAAGAAACTTGCTTACCAAATCATCCCAAGTGTTGATGCTCTCCTTTGGAAATGTTTCTAGCCATTGAGTGGCTTTGTCCCTGAGAGAGAATGGGAAAAACAGCAGCTTGTATATGTCAGGGTGCACTCCATTGCTCTTAACTGTGTCACAGATTCTCAAGAAAGTGGATAGATGTTGGTTCGGGTCCTCCAATGGTCCTCCTCCAAAAGAGCAGTTGTTTTAGACCAATGTGATGAGTTGTGGCTTTAGTTCAAAGTTGTTTGCATTGACATTAGGGGTAAGAATGCTACTCCCACGGTGTCTAGCATTTGCAAATGTGTAGGAAGCCAGTACTCTTCTTTGTTGTGGGTTATTGTTAGCTCCTCCTTCTGGTTGATTGGGATTTGATGGATCTCATTCCATCTCTTGAAATTCCTCCTCAGATTCTTCCTCTCCAACGATGTTCTTCCCTCTTTCAGCTCTTCTTAATCTTCGAAGAGTCCTTTGGTCAATTTCAGAGAGGATAGGGGAAGATCTTCCTGTACCTGACATACAAACACACAACAAGAAACACACAGGTCCAGAAAACCAGTGAAACTTCAATCTATTGCTAGAATGAACTTTTAGTTAGTTTAAGCAAAAATTCAAACAGTTAGTGTGTTAGTCAAAAATTAAAGAAACGGAAAAGAAAAAGTGCTTGATCTAGACCTCCACTTCACTTAATCATTGTCAATCTATTTCAATCCCCGGCAACGGTGCCAAAAACTTGATGTGTGGAAAACGATCCAACACAAAACTCACCGGCAAGTGTACCGGGTCGCATCAAGTAATAAAACTCACGGGAGTGAGGTCGATCCCACAGGGATTGAAGGATTGAGCAATTTTAGTTTAGTGGTTGATTTAGTCAAGCGAATCAAGTATTGGTTGAGTGATTTTGTATCCAACAGTAAGTAAATAGCAGGAAATATAAAGGGAGAGGGATGAATTGCAGAATTTAAAGAGAACTGAAAGTAAAGGTGCTGAATCTTAAAGAACAAGAAATTAAATGACTGAAACTTAAAGTGCAAGAAATGTAAATTGCAGTAACTTAAAGTGCAAGAAATGTAAATTGCTTGAATGGAAATAGGGAGTTCAGGTTTGGGAATTCAGAATTTCAGCAAGGGAAATTAAATTGCAACAATTAATAAAGCAGAAGATGAATTGGAAGTAACTAGAATTCAAACAGGAAATGAAATTAAATTGCAGCAGGGGTTCACAGAAGAACCAAAAAGGAAAATGGGATCTCAGGACTCCAGAGACTAGAGAGCAAAGTCTAGATCTCAATTGCCTTCCCAGATCCAAGTTCACAAAGCAATTAACAAGAAATTAAAGAAGACGCAGTACAGGAAATGTAATTGAACTCAATTATGCAGAAGAGGAATTAAAGAGATCTTGAATGGAGATTGAGACAGAATTTCCTCAATTCTTCACACCCAAGACTCAAACAAGAAAAGTAAAAATGCTCAAACAAGAACGAGGAAGAAGAGAGATCAATTCTCCTCCCAAATTCTCTAAAATCTCAGTTCCTAGCTCTCAACGAAGTCTCAAAATTCAAAAATCAAAAGAAGGTTCTAAAGTCAAAAGTAAAAGAAGAGGTCCCCTAATTACATCAAACTATCTCCTATTTATACACTTTCTATTCTTGGATTTTGGAATTTGGATGGGCTTTTGATTTGGTGAAGAAATGAATTAAATTGGATTTTTAATCCAATTTTTAGCCCATGAGAAAGTGGCTTCCAGGAGGCTGCCTTGCCCTTGTGGAAGGCAGAGCAGGAAATGGTGCATGCAGCCTCGTGCGTGCGTGCTTGATGAGAGTGATGCTGCAGGATGCTGCCCTGCCCTTGTGGAGGGCAGGGCAGAGTTTTCTTGGTGCGCCAGATTCTGCTACCCGTGCGTGCTGCTACTGGCCGAGTGTTCAAGTCCTGGCCGTGCCAAGATGCTGCGCCATGCACCAAGAAATGCTGCCCTGCCCTTGTAGAGGGCAGGGCAATGTGCCAAAGGTGAAGTCCCACGCTCGATACTCGGTGGAGGCACATGTTGCTCCTTTTTTCTTAGTTTTCTTGGCACCAAAGTCATGCCTAGTTCCTTACTTCCTCATGGTGCCGTGTTCGATTCAAGGAGAATGAAAGCAAGCCACTTTTTGCTTGATTTTATTGTGCTTGAGCGCTACTCCCTTCCTCTTTGTCCTTGGGTTCGAAACCCATAGGAAGCATTATGAAGCAATTCCTTTTGAATTTTTCTTGGGTGAAGCCCGATATTGCTCTTGAGGAGGGCAGGGCAGAGTTTTTGCTCTCTTTGATCCTTAGCATCAAATTGTGCTCCGCCCTTGTTGTGGGCAGGGCAATGTTGCTTTTCAAGGCTTGGTTCATTATGTTGCTCTCCTGGAGGGCAGTGTGCCTTGTGGAGGGCAATGTTTGCTTCCTCCTTTTATGCGCCACACTTCTTATCTCTTGGGCCACGCTTTCTTAAGCCACGCTTCCTCTTTTCTTCTTTTCTTCACCTTCAAATAATCAAAACAACCAATCAAAGTATCACTAAATTCATAAGGCTTATAAATCAATTAAAAATTAATTAAATTTAGCTTAAACCTCATGAGTTAGCATCAATTTAATGGTGGTTGTTTGATTTAAAGAAGTTATGCATTTTCATTCCAAATCACTTACTTAAGATGCAAGAAAGTGCATAAAGACTAATAAAACAAGTGAAATTAGCTCGAAAAATGGGTATATGATGACTTGTCATCACTTACCATAACCACAACTATGATAATTATGATGGATTAATCTTACTAAGTTAACCCTTAACATCGAAGGATAGGTCAAGTGAGCATAATTGTTATTAATCCACAAATCCTAGCTAACTTACTAATTACCTTAGTAAGAAACTAGCGTTAGTGGAAACAATAACAACTAACAACCCAAGAATTATCACTAAATATTGGACATTATGGCTCTAGTAATCCATAAACTCATTTTTCCCAAGCCAAGGGGTGAAAATTACCCCCATAATCAAAATTGGCATTTCATCAAACACATAGTGGGTATAAATATAAAACATGGAAAAATTGAAAAATTGATGAAAACTATGAACCACAAATGATCACAACCAACAAAGGCAACTCAACAAACATGTAATAATCATCAATCATCAAATTAACCAACTAGAAATCTAAAATTGCAAGACTATGTATATATTGACAAAGGAAATTAAAGTGTAAGAAAATATAGAGCAAGTAGTGTAATAAAAGAGAAACTAAAGAAATATTTACAATGAGATAGCTAGGATCCAAAATCAAAACTTCAACTATAAAATTTTACAAAACCCTAATAAAAAACCCTAAGAAACTTGAGAGAAAATCTAACCTAAAACTACTCCTAAGTGTATTCTATAATGTATGGTATGTAATGGTATGATTTGGTGTTGCTTCCCCCCTTCATATATGCTTCAAAGCCTTCATAAATGGGCCAAAAAGCCCCTCAAATCGCGAGCCATGTGACCTTTTAATGAAGTCGTGCGCAAGGACTTGTGCGTACTCACAAGTATGTGCGTATGATAAACTCCAATTTTGTGGTTTATCTTGTGTTGATTTTAAGGAGATTTTATCAACTTTTCTCACATTTATTCAATGAAATAGCATGGTTTTGTGAATTTCTCCTAATTTGTGCTTAAGAGTAAAAACATGCCTTTTAGGCCCTAAAATTGATAAATTTAATTCACTTTAATTCTATTTGATGCGTTGATATTTTTGTTAAGTGATTTCAGATTTAGAAGGCAAAGATTGGGTTGAAGGAATGAAGGAAAAGCATGCAAAAATGGAGAATTCATAAAGAAATGAGGATTTGTCGAACTCAAGACCACGCGCACGCGTCACCCACACGTACGCGGGAGAAGGAGATTCGCTAGAGACACGCACGTGTCACCCACGTGCACGTGTGGAAGAGAAAGTCGCCAGCGACGCATACGCATCACCCATGCGTACGCGTGACAAGCAGCACGTGACCAACATAACAGAAAATGCTGGGGGCGATTTCTGGACTTGCTGAAGCCTAATCCAACTAATTTCTAATGCTTTTGAACCCAAGGATTGCAAGGGATTGGGGGAGAAGCCATTAGTGTAGTTTTACATCATGTTGTAGGTTAGAATTCTAGAGAAAGAAGCTCTCCCTTCTCTCTAGAATTTAGAGTAGTTTAGGTTAATTTCTCTTAGATTCAATTTCTAATTCTTGTTTTGATTTAGTTTTCCTCTTTTAATTTCTTATTGTTATATCTTTACCTTTCTAGTTTTACTTGTTAATTTCCCTATTTTGCTCTCTTTTATATTCTTGCACTCTTGTTGATTTTAATAAACTTTTAATGCAATTTTGTGTTTCTATGTTCTTTTTATGTTTATCTTAATTGCTATTATTGATTCCTTGCTTGTATTAGTTGTAGTTTTTATTAATTCTTTCATTTTGTGATGTTTACTTTTATTGCACTCTAGGTGTTTGATAAAATGTTTTCACTAGTTTTTGAGTAGTTTTCTTTACTCTTGGCCTAGGCTAAGGGAATTGAGTGACCTTGAGTCATTGGATCTCAATAAATTGATGATTTGAGAATCCTTTGTGGTCAATTTGATACCCACTGATGAGTCCATATTTGACGATATATTTTAGCTTGAATTGGATGGATTTCATCATATAAACTCACACTTATTCACTAAAATAGCATACTTTGTGTTTCATCCCTAAATTGAACCTAAATGTGAAAACATGCGCTTTTGTGCTTAAATTGAGCAACCTAATTCCACTTTTATTCTATTCGATGTCGTGATATGTTTGTTGAGTGATTTCAAGTCCTAGAGGCAAGAATGGTTTGGTAGAAGTGGAAGAAAGCAAGTAAAAAGGGAGAAAAAATGAAGAAAATAAAGGAGAAAAGCATATCAGCCTGTGCCCACGCAAAGCTTCTGTGCCCACGCACAAGGATTAAAAATAGCACCTGTGCCCACACATAGGCTGTGACCATACTCAGAACAGAATGGAAATCAGCATCTGTGCCCACGCACAGATTTGTGCCCACACACAGGTTTGTGCCCACGCACAGGTACCAGCGCGTGCCTCCATTAAAATTTAACGTGGACTCACGTTTTGGGGGCTTTTTGGCCCATTTTTTAAGGCTTTGGAGCATATTTGAAGGGGGAAGCAACTATGTATCATACCATACACTACCATACTTCATACAACACATTTTAGGAATAGTTTTAATGTAGTTTAAGTTAGGTTTTCTCTCAACTCTCTCTTAGAGTTTTCATTAGGGTTTTGTAGAACTTTAGACTTTAAGTCTTGCTTTTGGATTTTGCATCTTACATTGTAAGTATTTCTTTAATTTCTCTTTTAATTACTACACTTGTTCTACACTTTCTTATATTTTCATTTCTCTTACCAATTTATATAGTTTTGCAATTTTGGATTTCTAGTTGTTGAATTTGATGTTTGATGGCTTTTATATGTTTGTTTGAGTTGCTTTTATGGATTTTGATCATTTATGGTTCATAGTTTTTATCATTTTCCCAATTTTTCCATGTTTTGTGTTTATGCCTTCTATGTGTTTGATAAAATGGCAATTTTAGTTATGGGGTAATTTCCACCCCTTGACTTGGAAAAAATGAGTTTATGGATTACTAGAGCCATAATATCCAACATTTAGTGATAATTCTTGGGTTGTTACTTGTTATTGTTTCCACTAACGCTAATTTTTTACCAATTAATTTGGTAAGTTAGCTAGGATTTATGGATTAATTATAATTATGCTCACTTAACTTATCCTCCAATCTTAAGGGTTGACTTAGTGAATTAATCCATCATAATTATCATAGTTGTGGTTATGGCAAGAAAGGGATTCCATAACTCATCCCAAGTCAAGGTTTCGTTTATGTTTTAAATCACATTTTCATCACTTTAAAGCTTTACTTGTTCATATTACATATATAGTTCTTTTATTCCTTTATTGCTTTATTAATTGCAATTTTAAATTGTTCTTTTAATTCCTTTATTTGTTTGCCTTCAATCATTGAAAACCCCCTTTGTTCTTGCAACCAAAATTGTATACACTTATTGTCACTGGTTCCTAGGGAAGACGACCCGAGGTTTCATTACTCTCGGTTTATTAGAAATTTTAAACTTTGATGTTTGGGATTTAAATTGTCGGTTTGGTCTATACTTACAACGGAAGTTATCTTAAGTGTGAAAATCCAAATCGGTGCAAATCTCAACTCATCACCCATTAATGCCAACCCACTACTAATCTAATTAGTAGGTAGGTTGAGACTTATAGGTTGATGTTGATCAACTCTATTTGACGTACTTCAAGCTTAGGAGTAGATATTGTACGTACTTAAAGCTTTTAGAAGTAGACTTAATGGGTTGGTCCCTCATAATTGTCAATATATGGTTTGTTGACAAGGATGGTGATCTCAATCTCCCATGTCTTAGCCAAAATTTTTTTCCTTCCTTTATTATTTCTTGTTATTGACTTCTCTTGCCCATTATAAATCAAACCCCTTTGCCCCTTTTATAGCCAATAATTGAGCACTTCATTGTAATTTCTTGTGAGACGACTCGAGGTTTGAATACTTCAGTAAACTTTCCATTGGGTTTGTACATGTGACAAAACCAAACACTAAAACTTTGATTTGAGCATTACTTGTCGGTTGGGAACTATACTACCAACGAGATTATATTTTGTGTGAAAATTCCTAACCATACGAAAATGCTCTTTCAGCGTACGCACACATGTTGATTTTCCTCCTATCCGTACGCACAGGAGTTGTGCATGGGCACACTTGATGATTTTTATTCCGTGCATACGCACAGGTCTGTGCGTGGGCACAGGTGCTGATTTTGACCCTTGTGCGTAGGCACAGACGGTGTGCATGAGCACACTTTGAAATGCTTATCTCCTTTGATTTCTTCATGTTTTCTCCCAATTCCATGCTTTTCTTCCACTCTCTTCAAGTCATTCCAACCTATTACACCTGAAATCACTCATCAAAAATATCAAGGCATCGAATAGAATAAAAGTGGAATAAAATTGGTTAAATTAAGCACAAAATAGCATGTTTTCACAATTAAGCTCAATTTAGGGAGAGAACACAAAAGGATGCTATTTGCATGAATAAATGTCAGTTTATATGATGAAATCCACTCAAATCAATCCAAAATATATCGTCAAATATGGATTCATCAATTCAAAATTGTGAGTAGTCAACCGACGCATGAGCTTATGGTCTGCGTAGGACTAGACATGCATCATAATTGGTTATTGTATTTTCTTGTATTTGTAATTTCCTACTTGTACCTGTGATTTTAATTATTCTATATACTTGTGCTTGTATTTGTTTGTGAGACTTCCAATTAACTTTGCGAATTACTAGACTTAGGCTGCAGACCTCCTAAGTTTCGTATGTCGTACCCTGGTAGAAACGTTAGGTTCTCATCCCCTTATTGTTCCCATCTACAAATGGGAACAAGCGTGATATTCTTTGAATACCCGACACTTGGACGATATGTGGAAGCTACGAGGGAGGCGCAGTGTTTTTGGGCATGCCACATACTCGTACATACTACCTTCCGGATCGCCCATTCTCTCATCCCTTGTTTAGCCCAGATTTCAATCCCGACATGTCGTATGACATGCTACTATCCCAGCTTCACTTTGGCGGAGGCCAGTACCCGTTCCCAACGTATCCTCTGAAGTACCAATACACCCCCAACCAAAGTATCCTCCAGGGTTCGAGCCTGCTTAGGAGCCAATGTTCCCAGATGTACCAATACTCATCACTCCACCACCATCTCCGACAGCCGAGCCATTTGACAGTCACTGGGAAGAGGCTAACGGATTGGCGGTTCTTAAGGGATTTGGATCGTCTTCATCCTCATCAAAGGAGAACTCTCAGATGATGACAGATCTATATTCTAGTTCGCTCGAGTTAGGAGAGGCAGGAGCCGTCGGGGAAGCAAGCAGCAGCAATATTACTGTCTTGTCAGAATGACTCCTTCTACCTCAGCATAATGTTCCTTATTCCGTTAGCTATGAATGACTTATGGCTAGTAGTAGTATTCTTTGCCCCTCATTTTGTATAGACTTTTTAGACTCGTATCTTTTATATATATAAGCTAGATAAGTTCCAGCGTAGGGTCACTCTTGTGTGAGGCGGAGCCTGATAATAAGCTACAAATTCTGTACATATAAATAAGTCCGTAGTATATGGATAGGTAGTCTTTAAAGTTCCATGATGTACTAAACTAAGCCTTCGGATAATGATATGACCTTTACATGCTTTTCTGTTTATAATTGTATACTACATGTTTTGAGTTTATACCTTATATAGTGGCTAACTCATGATCTCAATAAGCGATACAAACTCATAATGATATGCTTAGTATAACTTGTCTAGAGTCCCTAAGGTAAGTTAAATAGTAGCGCCTAGCAACTATCAATGATCATCGTGCTAGGAGTTGGGTCGTTACATTACCTTTTTAATTATAAACAAACTAACAAAATAAAAAATAGCAAGGATTAAGATATAGAAAAAGAATTAGAGAAAAAATATTATTTAATACTATCACATTTTTTATGTAACATAAATATAATTTTAATATAAAAACAATTTGAAATAACATACAATACAAAACAAAAAAAAACATTATTAGAAATAACAAATAAATTAGTTGAAAATTCACATGTAGTTATCTTCATATAAAATTAATAGTTGAAAATTATTAGATGACAATTTATTCAAACCTGTCAAATCATCTAATAGTTCTTAACTTTGAACTTCACGCGAAAACGACTACATACGAGTCTCCACGAATAAATTGACGAGTTTTGTGTTTTGCATTTTGTATATAACTAACTTATGCTTTGAAGACATATTTTAAAAATATAATAATATATTTTTTAAGTTTTTAATATATTTAATGTATTAACAATATTTCAAAAAATAAATAATTTTAATAAAATATTATTTGTAATTTTTTAACACACATCTTTAAAATACATATAAAAACATATATAAATTAAACAGAATAAGAGAAAAATATAGAAGGTCAACTATAGTATAAGCCAACTCATCTAACTCCCCTTTTTAACCAAATTTTGAAATTCGAAAAATTTAGTTTTGCGCCATTTCCATATCAACCCTATGATGAGCGGATATTTTATACGCTTTTTGGGGGTAATTTCATGTAGATTTTAGCATGTTTCAGTTAGTTTTTAGTAGAATATTATTAGTTTTTAGGCAAAAATCATATTTCTGGACTTTACTATGAGTGTGTGTATTTTTCTGTGATTTCAGGTATTTTCTGGCTGAAATTGAGGGAGTTGAGCAAAAATCTGAGTTAGGCTGAAAAAGGACTGCTGATGCTGTTGGATCCTGACCTCCCTGCACTCGAAATGGATTTTCTGAAGCTACAGGAGTCCAATTGGTGCGCTCTCAACGGCCTTGGAAAGTAGACATCCAGGGCTTTCCAGCAATATATAATAGTCCATACTTTGCGCGAAGATAGACGACGTAACTTGGCGTTGAACGCCAAGTTCATGCTGCTGTCTGGAGTTAAACGCCAGAAAAACGTCATGATCCGGAGTTGAACGCCCAAAACACGTCATAACCTGGAGTTTAACGCCAAGAAAGGCCTCTACTCGTGGATAGCTTTAGTCTCAGCCCCAGCACACACCAAGTGGGCCCCAGAAGTGGATTTCTGCACCAATTATCTTAGTTTACTCATTTTCTGTAAACCTAGGTTACTAGTTTACTATTTAAACAACTTTTAGAGACTTATCTTGTACCTCATGACATTTTCAGATCTGAATTACATACTTTGTGACGGCATGAGTCTCTAAACTCCATTGTTGGGGGTGAGGAGCTCTGCAGCGTCTCGATGAATTAATGCAATTGTTTCTATTTCACTCAAACGTGTGTATGGTCCGATCTAAGATGTTTATTCGCGCTTAACTGTGAAAGAGGTGATGATCCGTGACACTCATCACCTCCCTCAATCTATGAACGTGTGTCTGACAAACACCTCCGTTCTACATCAGACTGAATGAACTTCTCTTAGATTCCCCAACAGAATCTTCGTGGTATAAGCCGGATTGATGGCGGCATTCATGAGAATCCGGAAAGTCTAAACCTTGTCTGTGGTATTCCGAGTAGGATTCTGGGATTGAATGACTGTGACGAGCTTCAAACTCCTGAAGGCTGGGCGTTAGTGACAGACGCAAAAGAATCAATGGATTCTATTCCAACCTGATTGAGAACCGACAGATGATTAGCCGTGCTGTGACAGAGCATAAGAACGTTTTCACTGAGAGGATGGGAAGTAGCCACTGACAATGGTGACGCCCTACATGCAGCTTGCCGTAGACGTGCTTTACAAACAATTGAGTTAAATATTACATTGCAGGAATTCAGAGGACAAAGCATCTCCAAAACTCCAACATATTTCTCATTACTGCTTAACAAGTAACGCTATTATTCTCTCTTATTTTTCTTACGATTTTAAATATTTTGACTTCTTAAAATTAAATCCAAATAACCTTATTGACCTCCTGACTAAGATTAATAAAATAAACATTGATTGCTTCAAACCAATAATCTCCGTGGGATCGACCCTTACTCACGTAAGGTATTACTTGGACGACCCAGTGCACTTGCTGGTTAGTTGTGCGAATCACAAATTCGTGCACCAAGTTTTTGGCGCCGTTGCCGGGGATTATTGAGTTTGAACAATTGAAGGCATATTTTATTTCTTAGATTAAGAATAATTTATTTTTATAGAGTCATTAAATTCTGGTAGGATAATTTCTTTTCAAAAATATTATTTTTCTTAATTAATTGTTAATTTTTCGTGAGTTTAGTGTCTTGTTCTAAGTTTGGTGTTGATTGCATATTTTATATTTTCCTTTAAATTTTCGAACTTGTGTTCTTTGTTCTTCATTAATCTTCAAGTTGTTCTTGTTTATTTTCCTTGTTTGATCTTGAGTTTTTCTTGTTTTGTGTCTCTTCTTGTTTTTCTTATGCTTTTTCAAAACATTAACTTTCAAAAATTATACTTTTATCCACAAAAATAATACATCTTTAAAATACATTACATTTTTTGCTCAGTTGGTTATAGCGTTGGCTTATGTTCTTGGCAATTGGGCATCTTCTTTTAAAAATCTTTTTCAAAAATAATTTTTCTTTGATTGAATCTTGTGCCAAACTCTAAGTTTGGTGTTTTCTTGTTAATTTTTCTTTAATTTTCAAAAATTTGTCTTGGTTTTCTAAAAATTTTAAGTTTGGTGTTCTTTGGTGTTTGTTCTTGGTGTTCTTGTGAATCTTCAAGGTGTTCTTGAGTTTTTCTTGTGTTTTGATCTTAAAATTTTTAAGTTTGGTGTTCCTTGGTGTTTTCCCTCCAAAAATTTTCGAAAATAAGGAGCACTAGATCTAAAAATTTTAAGTCTTGTGTCTTTTGTGTGTTTTTCTCTTTCATCATAAAATTCAAAATTCAAAAAATTTTATATTTTCTAACTAATATTGAACTACTTTTTCGAAATTTTTTTTTACATAAAATTTTTTATTTTAATTTCAATTTTTTTTCGAAAAAAAAAATTTTAACTTCTTTTTATATATTTTGTTTTTACTTATTCCATTTTTTTTAAATCAACATATAAATTATCTCTTGTAATCCAATATGGAAGCAAGTAGGAATGAACAGTCCAAGAGGACTCTGGGGTCATATGCTAACCCCACTACTGCTTCATATGGGAGTAGTATCTGCATACCCTCCATTGGAGTTAGTAGCTTTGAGCTGAATCCTCAGCTCATTATCATGGTGCAGCAAAACTGCCAGTACTCTGGTCTTCCACATGAAGAACCTACAGAATTTCTGGCACAATTTCTGCAAATTGCTGATACAGTACATGATAAGGAAGTAGATCAGGATGTCTACAGATTATTACTGTTTCCATTTGCTGTAAAAGATCAAGCTAAGAGGTGGTTAAATAACCAGCCTAAGAACAGCATAAAAACATGGAAACAGCTGTCAGAAAAATTCCTGAATCACTATTTCCCTCCAAAACGGATGACACAGCTAAGGCTAAGTATCCAAGGCTTCAAACAAGGAGATAATGAATCCCTTTATGATGCCTGGGAGAGATACAGAGAGATGCTAAGAAAATGCCCCTCTGAAATGTTTTCAGAATGGGTGCAATTGGACATCTTCTATTATGGGCTTACAGAAAAAGCTCAGATTTCTCTAGACCACTCAGCTGGTGGATCTATACATATGAGAAAAACAATTGAAGAAGCTCAAGAGCTCATTGATACAGTTGCCAGAAATCAGCATCTGTACTTGAGCAGTGAATCTTCCATGAAAGAAGAAGCTAAAACAGTAACTGCAGAACTCAGTCCGGTGGATCAGGCTAATGAAATTAATCAACAATTGGACTTTCTAACTCAGCAGCTAGCCAAATTCAAGGAAATATTACAGGAAACAAGAATGGCTAACAGGAATATGGAAGTGCAATTAAAGCAGACAGAAAAACAACTGTCAAAACAAATAGCAGAAGAATGCCAAGCAGTTCAACTAAGAAGTGGGAAAACATTAAATAACTCACTTCAAAGCAACAGGAAGCCAAGAAATGAACAGATGTCTACTCAAAATCCCTCTGAGGACAATCAGAGCCCAGAGAGGAATGATGCTGGCGCTGAACGCCCAGACCATGCTCATTCCTGGCGTTCAACGCCAGAAACAAGCATGAATCCGGCGTTGAACGCCCAAAGGGAACATGGTTCTGGCGTTCAAACGCCAGTAACAAATAAGGAAGTGGCGTCTAACGCCACTCCAGCTTCCACCCCTGGCATTCAAATCCCAGTGGGTGATCAGTCACATACAAGTGCTGATAACAACCCTTCTAAAAAGGCTTCCCAACCCACTTTTGTAGGTAGTAAACCTGCAGCAACTAAGGTTGAGGAATACAAAGCCAAAATGCCTTATCCTCAAAAACTCCGCCAAGCGGAATAGGATAAGCAATTTGCCCGCTTTGCAGACTATCTCAGGACTCTTGAAATAAAGATTCCGTTTGCAGAAGCACTTGAGCAAATACCATCTTATGCTAAGTTTATGAAAGAGATCTTAAGTCATAAGAAGGATTGGAGGGAAACTGAAAAAGTTTACCTCACTGAAGAATGCAGTGCAGTCATTCTGAAAAGCTTACCTGAGAAGCTTAAAGATCCTGGGAGCTTTATGATACCATGCACATTAGAAGGTACTTGTGCCAAGCAAGCTTTATGTGATCTTGGGGCAAGTATCAACCTAATACCTGCATCTACTATCAGAAAGCTTGGTTTAGCTGAAGAAATCAAACCAACCAGGATATATCTTCAACTTGCTGATGGCTCCATTAAATACCCATCAGGAGTGATTGAAGACATGATTGTCAAGGTAGGGCCATTCGCCTTTCCTACTGACTTTGTGGTGCTGGAAATGGAGGAGCACAAGAGTGCAACTCTCATTCTAGGAAGACCTTTCCTAGCAACTGGCCGAACCCTCATTGATGTCCAAAAAGGGGAAGTAACCTTGAGAGTCAATGAGGAGGAGTTTAAGTTGAATGTTGTCAAAGCCATGCAACATCCAGACACCCCAAATGACTGCATGAGTGTTGATATTATTGACTCTCTGGTAAGAGAGGTCAATATGGCTGAGAGTCTCGAATCAGAGCTAGAGGACATCTTTAAAGATGTTCAGCCTGATTTGGAGGAATCGGAGAAGATAATAGAACCTCTGAAAATCCCTCAAGAAGAGGAGAAACCTCCAAAACCCGAACTCAAACCATTACCACCATCCCTGAAATATGCATTTCTGGGAGAAGGTGATACTTTTCCTGTAATTATAAGCTCTACCTTAGAGCCACAGGAAGAGGAAGCACTAATTCAAGTGCTAAGAATGCACAAGACAGCTCTTGGGTGGTCCATTAGTGATCTTAAGGGCATTAGCCCAGCCAGATGCATGCACAAAATCTTGCTGGAGGATGACGCCAAGCCAGTGGTTCAACCACAAAGGCGGCTGAATCCAGCTATGAAAGAAGTGGTGCAGAAAGAGGTCACTAAATTACTAGAGGCTAGGATTATTTATCCTATTTCTGACAGCCCCTGGGTGAGCCCTGTCCAAGTTGTCCCTAAGAAGGGCGGCATGACAGTGATTCATAATGAAAAAAATGAACTGGTTCCTACAAGAACAGTTACAGGGTGGCGTATGTGCATTGATTATAGAAGGCTCAATACAGCCACCAGAAAGGATCATTTTCCTTTACCATTCATAGACCAGATGCTAGAAAGACTAGCAGGTCATGAATACTACTGCTTCTTGGATGGATATTCAGGTTATAATCAAATTGCAGTAGATCCCCAGGATCAGGAGAAAACGGCATTCACATGCCCATCTGGAGTATTTGCTTACAGAAGGATGCCATTTGGCTTGTGCAATGCACCTGCAACCATTCAGAGGTGCATGCTCTCAATTTTCTCTGATATGGTGGAAAAATTCCTGGAAGTCTTCATGGATGACTTTTCAGTATTTGGAGACTCATTCAGCTCCTGCCTTAACCATTTAGCACTTGTTCTGAAAAGATGCCAAGAGACTAACCTGGTTTTAAACTGGGAAAAATGTCACTTTATGGTGACTGAAGGAATTGTCCTTGGGCACAAAATTTCGAACAAGGGAATAGAGGTGGATCAAGCTAAGGTAGAAGTAATTGAAAAATTACCACCACCTGCTAATGTTAAGGCAATCAGAAGCTTTCTGGGGCATGCAGGATTCTATAGGAGGTTCATAAAGGATTTTTCAATAATCGCCAAACCTCTGAGCAACCTGCTAGCTGCTGACACGCCATTTATCTTTGATAAAGAGTGTCTGCAGGCATTTGAGACTCTGAAAGCTAAATTGGTTACTGCACCAATCATCTCTGCACCAGACTGGACATTACCATTTGAATTGATGTGTGATGCCAGTGACCATGCCATTGGTGCAGTGTTGGGACAAAGGCATGACAAGCTTCTGCACGTCATTTACTATGCCAGCCGTGTTCTGAATGACGCACAGAAGAATTACACAACCACAGAAAAAGAGCTACTAGTAGTGGTTTACGCCATTGACAAATTCAGATCCTATTTAGTAGGATCAAAAGTGATTGTGTACACTGATCATGCTGCTCTTAAATATCTACTCACAAAGCAAGATTCAAAACCCAGACTCATCAGATGGGTGTTGCTTCTGCAAGAGTTTGATATAGAAATAAGAGACAGAAAAGGGACAGAGAATCAAGTAGCAGATCACCTGTCCCGAATAGAACCAGTGGAAGGGGCGTCCCTCCCTCTCACTGAGATCTCTGAAACCTTTCCGGATGAGCAACTGTTTGCCATCCAGGAAGTGCCATGGTTTGCAGACATTGCAAACTACAAGGCAGTGAGATTCATACCCAAAGAGTACAGTAGGGTGCAATCAAAGAAATTAATCACAGATGCAAAGTACTATCTTTGGGATGAACCATATCTCTTTAAGAGATGTGCAGACGGAGTAATCCGTAGATGTGTGCCTAAAGAAGAAGCACAGAAGATCCTTTGGCATTGCCATGGATCACAGTATGGAGGACATTTTGGAAGTGAACGAACAGCCACAAGAGTCCTCCAAAGTGGCCTCTACTGGCCTACTCTCTATAAAGATTCCCGAGTGTTTGTGCTTAATTGTGATAGTTGCCAAAGATCAGGCAACCTACCTCACAGTTATGCCATGCCTCAACAAGAAATCTTGGAGATTGAGTTGTTTGATGTATGGGGCATTGACTTCATGGGACCTTTCCCACCATCATACTCAAACACTTATATTCTGGTGGCAGTGGATTATGTATCCAAATGGGTGGAGGCTATTGCAACACCCACTAATGACACTAAAACAGTGTTAAAATTCCTCCAGAAACATATTTTTAGCAGATTTGGTATCCCTAGAGTGTTAATCAGTGATGGGGCACTCATTTCTGTAATAAACAGCTTTACTCTGCTCTGGTACGTTATGGAGTTAACCACAGGGTAGCTACTCCATATCATCCACAAACCAATGGGCAAACTGAAGTCTCAAATAGAGAACTTAAAAGAATCCTGGAACGGACTGTAATTAACCGTAGAAAGGATTGGGCAAGAAGCTTGGATGATGCTCTGTGGGCATACAGAACAGCATTCAAAACCCCCATAGGGACCTCTCCATACCAGCTTGTGTATAGAAAGGCGTGTCACTTGCCAGTGGAACTGGAGCACAAGGCCTACTGGGCAACCAGATTCCTGAACCTTGATGCCAAGTTAGCTGGAGAAAGACGATTGCTCCAGTTAAATGAGCTAGAGGAATTTAGACTCAATGCTTTCGAGAATGCAAAAATTTACAAGGAGAAAGCAAAAAGATGGCATGATAAGAAATTGTCATCCAGAGTCTTTGAGCCAGGGCAGAAAGTTCTGTTATTTAATTCAAGGCTCAAATTATTCCCTGGGAAATTAAAATCCCGGTGGAGAGGTCCATATGTAATCACAAGTGTATCACCATATGGATACATAGAACTTCAGGATAGTGACTCTAACAAAAAGTTCATTGTTAATGGACAAAGAGTTAAACACTATCTTGAAGGTAATTTCGAGCAAGAATGCTCAAGACTGAGACTTAATTA
Source organism: Arachis hypogaea (assembly GCF_003086295.3). NCBI lineage: Eukaryota > Viridiplantae > Streptophyta > Magnoliopsida > Fabales > Fabaceae > Arachis > Arachis hypogaea. Next base: position 40,692,583 of record NC_092039.1, read on the forward strand.
AAGATCAGTGATAGTCCAGCTAATGACATTAAAGAAGCGCTTGCTGGGAGGCAACCCAGCCATTTCCTAAGTTTATTTACTAATTAAATAAATTTTCTTTTCTTTACAGGTTTAAGTTCAAGTATCTTCAAAGGTGAAATAGCAATTGGTTGAAGTCACAGAGTTACAGGGAAATTTGGAAGCTCACTGGCGTGAAAAAACCAGTAAGAAACACTTTGGGCGTTAAACGCCCAAAAGAAGCACCCACTGGGCGTTTAACGCCAGTAAGGGTAGCCTTCTGGGCGTTAAACGCCAGAAAGGAGCATCTTTTGGGCGTTAAACGCCAGAAAGATGCACCTTCTGGGCGTTTAACGCCAGTCTGCTAGCATCCTGGGCGTTCAGAAAAACGCCCAGTGACAAAGGACTTCCTGGCGTTCAACGCCAGAAAGAAGCACCAGATGGGCGTTGAACGCCCAGGAGAAGCAACTATTGGGCGTTAAACGCCCAAAACATGCATCGTTTGGGCGTTTAACGCCAGGATGGTGGGAGGAGGTAAAACTCGTTTTTCTTTATAATTTTTCTAAATTTTTATGTTTCAATTCATGATTTCTTGCATAAACATGTTTCAAATTGTCATCCCTCAAATCAAATTAGTTTTCTAAAAATCCTAATTTCTAAAATCCCTTTTTCATAAATATTAAATATATCTTAATCCATAAAGCCAAAGGGTTTTCCAATCCAATCCAACTCTTTTAAATTTATTTTCAAAACTCAATTATCTTTTTCAAAATTAAATATTTCAAATTTATCTTTTAAATTATGATTTATATCTTTCTCTTTTTAAAACTATATCTTTTTCTTATCATATCTATCTTTTATAAATCATATCTTCTATCTTATCTCCTTCTTATTTTCGAAAATTTCCCACCCCCCTCCCTATATATTGTATTCGGCGCCCTCCTCATCATCACCATCCAACACTTGCTCTCCTTCTATCCCTCTTCTTTCTTCTCTTTTGCTTGAGGACAAGCAAAGCTCTAAGTTTGGTGTGTTTTATCCGTGATCACAAAAAACATACCCATTAAAGATCATGGCTCCTAAAGGAAAACAACCCAACCCAAGAGGCAAGAAAGAAAGTACTCCAAAGCCACTTTGGAATCAAGGGAAGTTCTTAACTAAAGAACATTCAGACCATTACTACAAGATAATGAGTCACAGATCCGTGATCCCGGAAGTCAGATTTGATCTGAAAGAAGATGAATATCCGGAGATCCAAGAGCAAATTCGAAACACGAATTGGGAAATTCTGGCCAATCCTGAAACGAAAGTGGGAAGGAACATGGTTCAGGAATTTTATGCTAATCTATGGCAGACAGAAAGGCAAAGAATAATTGGAGCTGCTCTCTTTGACCATCGGACTGTAGTCAGAGGAAAGATCATTCATACCAATTCTGACAAGATCAGGGAGATATTTAAGCTCCCCCAACTGAAAGATGACCCAGACTCCTTTAATAGGAGAATGATGAGGGTCAAGTGGACCACCAGCACGACTGGCATCCCAGTTCAACTCAAAAGGGAAGATCTGAAACCAGTAGCCAGAGGTTGGCTGGATTTCGTAGGGCGTTCCATACTGCCCACCAGCAACCGCTCTGAGGTCACTATTAAAAGAGCAGTAATGATTCACTGCATCATGTTGGGAAAAGAAGTGGAAGTCCATCAGCTGATCTCCTGTGAGCTATATAAAATAGCAAACAGGAATTCTAAGGATGCCAAATTGGCTTATCCAAGCCTAATTTCTATGCTTTGCAAAGATGCTGGAGTAAAAATGGGAATAACTGAATATATCCTAATTGAAAAGCCCATTACGGGAATATCAATGGTCAGACAACAGCAACAAGATGATTCAACCAAGAGGAGAGCACAAGAAGCCCTCCCAGAACTGCCCCAATTCGAATATTGGGAACATCTTGAGGCTTCTATTTCCAGATTACAAGAAGCTATGGACCAAATAAAGGAAGAACAGAATAATCAAAGTAGCATGATTTGCAAACTGCTCAAGGAACAGGAGGAGCAAGGGCGTGATCTAAGGGAGCTGAAGCGCCAAAAATTAATCCTTGAACAGCACCCCACAGATTAGAGGAACATCTACTCCTCAAAACAACAGGTTGCTGAGTTCCAATTTTTCTGCTTTAGCTTAGTGATAGTATTATTATAGAAATTCACCTTAGGAGATATTTAGTAATAATTAGTATGTCTATTTTGATTTTATTTCCAATTAAGCTATAATTTATTTTTCTCATCATCATCAGGCATGAATAAAGTAGTAGATTTTTTTTAGAATAAAGAAGTAATCTATATTTTTCGAGTTCTTAATAATAAAAATTATAATTAATTATATGTGGTGGCAATACTTTTGTTCTCTGAATGAATGCTTGAACAGTGCATAATATGTACTTTGAATTTGATGAATATTGGCTCCTGAAAGGATGAGGAACACGAAAAATATTATTGATGATCTGAAAAATCATGAAATTGATTCTTGAAGCAAGAAAAAGCAGTCAAAAAAAAAAAAAACAAGCCATGAGCCCTAGGTAAGGGTAAAAAGGATCCAAGGCTTTGAGCATCAATGGATAGGAGGGCCCAAGGAAATAAAATCCAGGCCTAAGCGGCAAAACCAAGCTGTCCCTAACCATGTGCTTGTGGCATGCAGGTTCAAGTTACAAACTTGAGACTGAGTGGTTAAAGTTGTGATCCAAGGCAAACAGAGTGTGCTTAAGAGCTCTGGATACCTCTGACTGGGGACTTTAGCAAAGCTGAGTCACAATCTGAAAAGGTTCACCTAGTCATGTGTCTGTGACATTTATGTATCTGGTGGTAATACTGGAAAACAAAGTGCTTAGGGCCACAGCCAAGACTCATAAAATAATTGTGTTCAAGAATCAACATACTACACTAGGAGAGTCAATAATACTATCTGAATTCTGAGTTCCTAAGGATGCCAATCATTCTGAAATTCAAAAGATACAGGGAGATGCCAAAACTGTTCAGAAACAAAAAGCTACAAGCCCCGCTCATCTAATAAGAATCTGAGCTTCATTTAAAACTCTAAAATATTATTACTTCTTAATTTCTATTAGAACCTATTTTATTCATCTAGTTGCTTGAGGACAAGCAACAGTTTAAGTTTGGTGTTGTGATGAGCGGATATTTTATACGCTTTTTGGGGGTAATTTCATGTAGATTTTAGCATGTTTCAGTTAGTTTTTAGTAGAATATTATTAGTTTTTAGGCAAAAATCATATTTCTGGACTTTACTATGAGTGTGTGTATTTTTCTGTGATTTCAGGTATTTTCTGGCTGAAATTGAGGGAGTTGAGCAAAAATCTGAGTTAGGCTGAAAAAGGACTGCTGATGCTGTTGGATCCTGACCTCCCTGCACTCGAAATGGATTTTTTGAAGCTACAGGAGTCCAATTGGTGCGCTCTCAACGGCCTTGGAAAGTAGACATCCAGGGCTTTCCAGCAATATATAATAGTCCATACTTTGCGCGAAGATAGACGACGTAACTTGGCGTTGAACGCCAAGTTCATGCTGCTGTCTGGAGTTAAACGCCAGAAAAACGTCATGATCCGGAGTTGAACGCCCAAAACACGTCATAACCTGAAGTTTAACGCCAAGAAAGGCCTCTACTCGTGGATAGCTTTAGTCTCAGCCCCAGCACACACCAAGTGGGCCCCAGAAGTGGATTTCTGCACCAATTATCTTAGTTTACTCATTTTCTGTAAACCTAGGTTACTAGTTTACTATTTAAACAACTTTTAGAGACTTATCTTGTACCTCATGACATTTTCAGATCTGAATTACATACTTTGTGACGGCATGAGTCTCTAAACTCCATTGTTGGGGGTGAGGAGCTCTGCAGCGTCTCGATGAATTAATGCAATTGTTTCTATTTCACTCAAACGTGTGTATGGTCCGATCTAAAATGTTTATTCGCGCTTAACTGTGAAAGAGGTGATGATCCGTGACACTCATCACCTCCCTCAATCTATGAACGTGTGTCTGACAAACACCTCCGTTCTACATCAGACTGAATGAACTTCTCTTAGATTCCCCAACAGAATCTTCGTGGTATAAGTCGGATTGATGGCGGCATTCATGAGAATCCGGAAAGTCTAAACCTTGTCTGTGGTATTCCGAGTAGGATTCTGGGATTGAATGACTGTGACGAGCTTCAAACTCCTGAAGGCTGGGCGTTAGTGACAGACGCAAAAGAATCAATGGATTCTATTCCAACCTGATTGAGAACCGACAGATGATTAGCCGTGCTGTGACAGAGCATAAGAACGTTTTCACTGAGAGGATGGGAAGTAGCCACTGACAATGGTGACGCCCTACATGCAGCTTGCCGTAGACGTGCTTTACAAACAATTGAGTTAAATATTACATTGCAGGAATTCAGAGGACAAAGCATCTCCAAAACTCCAACATATTTCTCATTACTGCTTAACAAGTAACGCTATTATTCTCTCTTATTTTTCTTACGATTTTAAATATTTTGACTTCTTAAAATTAAATCCAAATAACCTTATTGACCTCCTGACTAAGATTAATAAAATAAACATTGATTGCTTCAAACCAATAATCTCCGTGGGATCGACCCTTACTCACGTAAGGTATTACTTGGACGACCCAGTGCACTTGCTGGTTAGTTGTGCGAATCACAAATTCGTGCACCACCCTAAATCACAAATCACTCACTATATGCATCTTCCGTCCTTTCTCTCCCTTTTCTCCTCCCGTTCATTGCGCCTTCGACGTCTGTCCTCCTACCTTCCGTCGCGCCATCATCATGTCTCCAGTGTGCCATCCTTGTCCACCCTCACTCGCGTGCAGTCACTTCTCCCCCTCGCTGTCTCTTGCCACCTCTCTTCACACGTCCTCCATCACAATTGCTCTGCCTTGTCTGTCGTTCACATAGGGGAGCTCATGAAGGAAGAAAGACACCACCGTGCTATCGCTGCACCGTTTGGAGTCCGCTCACCCCTCGTCCGTGAAGGTCTCAGCCACAACTACTGCTTCCAATGCCGTTCCCCCAGGGGTACTCGCGAAGGAAGAAACAACGAGGAAACGCTACCTGCGCTGTCCATCCAATGTCGTTGACCACCTCCTTGCCAGCAACCCTGCATCCAATCGCTCTCTTCCTCCTCTTTGGATCACACCCACTAAAACGGTAACCACATCCATGTAACGCCATTCAAGGGTTTTATCTCTTTTTCTTTCTGTCTTCCCCTCGCGATTCACAATGTCGCCGACCATGACAGTACCTTACCCTTCACGAACGCAGCGGTCTCTCGCAGTGCGTGCCTATTTTTTTCGGATGTCTTTTTTTTTTCAATTAAATGGATGTTTCTTTTAGAGGGTTTCAGATGTTTGTTTCCAAAGATCTTTTTTGTGGGTTATTAGATGTTTCCTTTCTAGATTTTGGAATGTTTCTTTTTGGAGCAGCATTCCGTTTTCTTTGATTTTTTCTTTTAACTATTATTTCGAATATTTCTTTCCGATTAAAAGATGTTTTTTTTACTGGATTTTAGATATTTTTTCTATGTAAATGGATGATTTTTTTGTATGGGTTATTAGATGTATTTTTCCGGGAAAAGAAGGACGCGATGGCACGCTTTTTTGATATATAAAAATTTTTTGAAATTTAAAAAGATAGCACAAATTGTCTGGTATCCTACTTGGTTAGCAAAACCAATATAATAAATATCATTCATGCTATGTGTACACTAAAATCAGTCGTCAATATAAAATATAAATACATTTTAAAATAAACTAAACTATACAATTATTTATATACAAATACATTGATTGCTGATTTTAATATCTGATTTTGGTGTACAAATAACATTTTTGAATAAGGATCCTTTGAGAAGTTTCGAACGCTACTTTTTTGAGTTTTTGACTTATGAAAAATAATAATATTAATGTCTGGTGCAATTTTCAAAACTAAGTTATAGCTTTTTAAAAAGCTATTTAAGTGCTTATAGAGAAGTTAAAAAATGACTTCTTTCATAATAAAAAAAATTTGAGTAATTACCCAACTCAGTGCCCAAAGATTTTAGAATCGAATATTTTAGTCCCTAAAGAAAATTAATACACAGATCAATCCCCAAGAATTTACTCCGGCAGACAAATTAGTCTCTAGTTCATTTTCCGACAGAATAATTACCCAAATCAATCCCCAAAGATTTTAAAAAAGGACATTTTAGTCCCCAAGAAAAACTAATGTACAAATCAATCCCCAACGTCCCTCCCTATTAGACATAATAGTCCTCCATCCAAAAATAAAAGAAAATAAAATTATTATTAATTATTAATTACACAATAATATTGTGCTATATTTTTTGGACAAAAATAATAATAAATTTATTCATTAAATTTTTATAATAATAATAATAATAATAATAATAATAATAATAATAATAATAATAAAATTATTAGAGATTATTTTACAAGAAATTCAAGGTTAAAATTATTTGATATTTTTGTATTTAATATAATCAAAAGATGTCCTATATATATATAATTTAATGAATAAATTTATCATTATTTTTGTCCTAAAATACAAAAAATATAGTACAATATTATTGTGCAATTAATAATAATAATTATTTTATTTTATTTTATTTTAAACGGAGGATATCATGTCTAGAGAGAAACGTTGGAGATTGATTTGTATATTAGTTTCTTTTGGGGACTAAAATGTCTGTTTTTAAAAATTTTGGGGATTGATCTGGGCAATTACTCTACCAGAAAATGAACTGGAGACTGATTTGTCTGTCGGAGTAAATTCTTGGAGATTGATCTGTGTATTAATTTTCCTTGGAAACTAAAATGTCCGATTCTAAAGAGACTAATTTGGATAATTACTCAAAAATTTTTTATCACATTTTTTTTAAATAAATATTTTTAAAATTAAAATACTAAATATAAAATAATATATTTATAAATTATTTTTAATTTAAACTGTTTAATCAAATTGGGCTAAACAATAACAAGACGGGGATGCAGATAGCATATCACAGATGAGACTAATCAATTCATTGCTGAATCTTAGAGAGAGAGAGAGAGAGAGAGAGAGAGAGAGAGAGAGTGTGTGTGTGTGTGTGTGTTTTAGAGAGAGGAAGAATGGGGAAGAGCCAAATCTCAGACCCTCCGAACTTGAAGAAATACGGTGTTCCCTTCTACTCCGTTGCTTGGATTCCCCACCGCGTTCTCAAATCTCGCCACAACCAAACCTCCGATGAATCCTCCGCCGCCGATCAGAGCTCAACGCCGACGAAGGAGGCAGAGCCGCCGACAGAGGAGCTTGCCTCCGGAAACTACCTCGTGTTCGCCGGTGGCGGTGGAGAAGGCCGCAGCGGTATCCCCAATACGGTGCTGCTTGCGCACTTCGATGTTGCGTCGAATTCTCTCTCCGATCAACCGGTATGTCATTAATTCCTTGTGCTTCTTGTTCGATTCTGGAATTCGTAGCAGCTTTGATTTGTTGTTCGATTTTTATTTCATGTATTAGTTTTGTGTGTTTCGAAGCTGGAGGGACCGGATCTAGTTTTTTATTCGGATATTGTTGTGTGATTCTGATGCAGTTGCTTCATTTGCTTGTGTTAGAATGCGAGGTTTTTGTTCATTTAGCTGCATGGCTGATTTATAGTGGTAGATTTTGTTTGGAATGCATGAATTGTAGAGTAGCTGGATTTTATTTTTTATTATTTTTGGTAGCAATTGATAGGATGATTGGATTGTTCTATTATTTGAGTAAACTTATGAATATTTTCAGGTGAATAAGCTAGGAACCGGTTCTGAGTTGCCTTATAGAATGGCTCTTCACCCCAATGGAGATGGCATTATTTGTGCAATGCCAAACAGTTGCAGGTCTTTTTCTTCCCACCTCTTATTTCTTTTATTGAAGTTTGGTTCTGTTTGCTGGGAAGAAAATATATGTAGGATTCATTTCTCTATTGAAATCTTCATGGCGTATATTATAGATGAAAGAACCCTGGCGGGTTTGAGCATACACGTAGTTGAAGATGAGCAGGTAGAAAATGGAAGCATTTTCATTTTTGTCTAGAATATCACTTCTAAATGCCTTTCCATTTTCTACTCACTCAACCATGCGTCAGTGAGCTAAGAAGAGGGATAAAGATAGAAAGTGACTTCATGATTCGACAGCTGTTAATTTTATATGCTAATTTATTCAAAATAAGGAATGAAACATTTCCAGAAGTATGAGGAACTGGATGAACTCTATATAGTTGCTTATGTGTAATTTATCCAAAATATAATCATTTTCATGTTGACCAAGTACGCAGGGGCATTCTTAAGTTAGACAGATCTTTCAGTGGTTATGTTAGCTGCATAAGGATTAGGATTGAAGTTATTCATACTTGATTCTTATTACCCTATGTATAGTAATTTAAACTCTGATAGGTTATCTTTCTAGTCCTGAATTTTGGATGGAAGATTAAATTGGGAATAGAATAGATACCAAGTATGCAAGATGATATTCAGTAATACCAACCATAGCATGTGAAACACAACAAATTCAAGAACTTGATTTTATCATGGCTAGCATCAATGTTGTAAGTTATGAAGTTAGATTGACAAAATGAGGCAACGAGGAACTGTTCATGAGCATACTAATTAATGGAAGAAACTTGTATATATGAGGAGTTTTATGATTTACTTTTTGTCTCATTTTTAAATTTTGTTTCTATTTGTCAGATCTTGTTATTAGAGCAATAAGCACATTGTGAAATATTAGTGTTTTGCAAGAGAAGAGAATTCAGATATTGAGAGAAGTTTCAGAAATGTGTAATGCTCATTATGACTGAGTTTAGCACTAATATATGCTTATATCCAAGGAGGAATAGCTTGCTGTGCAAACTAGTCTAAAGGACACAGTAGTCCTTTCTATCTTTAGTTATGACAGCTACAACTACCATACAGCTGTCATATCCTATCTGGCTTAGCTTATAACTAGCAGCCTCTATTCTCGCTTCTCTAGGATCTACTATCACTTATCTAACTCACTCTATTATGCCCCCTGAAACTGGCCTCTCTACCTTTCTGAAAATCCGTTACTAATAGTTTACCTCTTATATTCAAAATCTTCTCTTTAGACACAACTTTAGTAAGAATATCTGCTGTGGGAATGTGTGCAACCAGCAGCTTGCCATCCATCACTCTTTACCTTACAAAAGCGAGGTTCAATTCCATGTGTTTGGTTCTATTAAGCAAAATTGGACTGTGTGCTAATATAATAGCACTGAGATTGCCACAGTACACTACGTATCTCTCTGAGGGAACCTTAAATTGAGTGTGCAAAAATATTTGACGAACACTTGTTTTATTTTCCTAATTTTAAATTGGTTTTATTGGATTGACATCTAGCTGATTGGTGTATGGTGCTTTACAGTTCTGCTACTGATTGCTCAATGTATGAGAGATAATTGATGTTATTTTGTCAGTCTATCCTTTACAGGCTTTATTCATTCTTATTTGAAAAACAAAATTTGATTTTCTTTTGCTCTATTACATCTAGCTAAAGTTATTATACTTTGTTTATCCAGATGGTTTGACTGGGACCAAGACCAGAGTTCTGAATCTCATAAGGTGGGTCTGAAGACATCAGAGAAAGAGCTCACTCAGTTGCAGGACGTTGGACAACAGTTAGCATTGGCATTCAGCAGTGATGGAACAGAACTAGCTGTTGGTGGGGAGGTATAGTCTTCTTTTACATTGAATGATTAAAAGAAACTATCTTATATTACCAATGATAATATTTGGTAGCTTGACCAAAAATAAAATGGTTTCTGGGGAAACATCTCCACTCCTTGGGCATTATCGCACTTCTTCAACCAAGTTATGTTTACCTAGATATGATGATTCAAGCTCTTGTTAGTTGAGAAAAGATTTGATACAAGATGATATCCCAGGGTTAATTGAACACATTCACTTAATATATGAAAGGTGATGGTTATGTACTATAATGGTAAACCCAATAGAATGAGTTCTTTTCTTATAGATGTAACCATTCATCCTTGGTACAAATATTATCTCTTGTACCATGTAACATAAACCCAAAAATATTGTTCTCTAGAGACGTGTTGCAAGAGACTCACCTTGCAAGGATGACTATAACATCAAATCCAACATACCACTTGTAGCTTGAAAAGCTGTCAAAATGTAAACATTGTTTTAGCTGCATCTATTTGATTCAATTTTCCTTGTGTTACATGGCCTTGTATCCATGGTTTTTGTTTCTTACTTTTGGCAAACTAATATGTAATGGTGAAGGATTTATGTTTTTGGGACAGTAGTTGCACTTGGTAGCTATATGATGCTTTGAATTTCTAAAGTACAGGAATTTTTGCTTTAATTCATTTGCCAAATAGTCGTTAATATGTATAGAATTTCTTTTTCTTTCTGAGGGAGTGGTATGCCATATAATCTTGTAACTGTTTTGCAGTACAGGATGGCAATCTAAGGGTTTTTAAGTGGCCTAGCATGGAAATTATTCTCAATGAGTCTAAATCTCATTCTACTGTGAAGGACTTACATTTCAGGTTTGTTCCAGATAGAAGCTCATTGATGTTATTATTTGACTCTACAAATCAAAAAAGGAATAATAATTAACAAAGAAAAGACAGACAGATCTGCTCTATACCCTATTATTTCTGATGGATTGTACCTTATAGTCTGTTGTGTTTGTTGTGCAGTTCCGATGGTAAATTGCTAGTCTCTTTGGGAAGTGGTGGCCCCTGCAGGGTCTGGGATATTTCTTCGTCAATAGTATTAACTTCTCTACCAAATGAAAATGTGAGCTGCTGATTTTTTTACTTTAAAACTTTGGTTGGGCAGATATTGGTTCTTAACCAGGTTAATTGGTGATTGGTTGGTCTTTTGGGTATATGCTAATCATATTTTGTTTTCATACAGCGTGAAACTTTTAGCTGTTGTAGATTTTCTCAAATAAGCGATGGAACCCAGGTTCTATATATTGCTGTGGTCACAGGTAATTAATATCCATAACAAAGATGTTGTTCCCCCCTGTTGTTTCTGTATTTGTCTGACACAAGTATTTTGTTATTGTATATAGATAAAGGTGGAAGCATTCTGACTTGGAATACGAAGACATGGGAAAGGATGAGCTCAAAGCATATTACTCGCGATACAATCTCTGCGTTGAATGTCTCAGCTGATGGGAAATACCTTGCATGGTACATACTCTAATCTGTACCTTTTTAGTACCTAAAGGATGACACCGCTGTGCTACATGGAAACCAATGGTGGCTTTGTTTTGGGTTTTAATGCTATATATGAAACGAGAGAAAGATACATGAAGGGAAAAGAAAGCTGAGAGCAGTGTTTGCAGGGAAGGATATGACTTTTTTTTATTTGCAAGAACTTATTGCTTCTCTTTTGATGGGTTGACATGCAGTGGAACACCTTCAGGAGACATTGTCATTGTAAATTCTACAAATATGAGGATTCATACTATGGTTAAAAAGGCTCACCTTGGCATCGTAACTGCTTTAGCTTTCTCCCCTGATTCAAGGTTTGAAGTTGATGCATTTATATTTTTCTTCCTGCTACAAGAAATTTTATGCCATTTTGGAGGTAGTTGGTTCATTGTTGTGGGTTCATTTTAGGACCTTGGCTTCCATATCCTTGGATTCAAGTGCAAGAGTAACGAAAATTGAAGAGAAGAAAGAAGGTATGTATTTCATAATAATACCTGCGGCTAGCCTTAAAATTTATTGTCCAATTGAGCCACTTTTGTAATAGCTGAACTTATCAAGGAAAAAGTTGATCCAACAATTTAAGAATAATCTGGGAAAATATAGTAATTTAAAGAGTTTATATAATAAACTGAGAGACTATAAATGAAATTATGGATCTATAGTTTAGATGTATGATTTGTCATATGGACTTTGTATTTATCATCTATCTATAGTTTAGCATCTAACTTTCTTCCCCTTTTCCTTTTCCTCTTCTGCCCAGGAGGATTTAACTTGTGGATTGCAATGTTTATCATCCTGGTTGCAATAGCCATTTACTTCCTAAAGGTTCATGGAATTTTAAAGTGAAGGTTTCAAATTTCAATAGTACTTTATTTAGACATAAACCAATTTTCATCTTTTTTTCGGGGGGTGTTTTCCGTTTACCTGATCTTTCCCCCCCGCCCCACATAATGGCGTTGTTCCTTTGTCCATATAGTGCCTTGTATCATGGACTGTAATACTGTCGCATGTTGTGTACAATTTTTTACAGTATTATGAGCATATTTATTGCAATCCAGGTTTGATCCCCTCTTGCTTGGTATTATGAGCATATTTATTGTTTTACCATTGAACAACATTCTTATGCCACTACTTATGTTATTTCACTAGTAACCTTCTATATCAACACTTAACATGCCACACACACAATTTCGTTAACCACTAAAGTAAATGGGTTAACAATTAGGCTATTTTGTCAAACATCTGATATATGAAAATTTATTGTCAAAAATAAAAGTTGGAGCTCATTTCATCAAAATAAAAATCTTTCAAATACCAACATGACTATTTACTCAATAAATTTTTATTATAATTACAATAATCCTAGGTAATATAATTTCTAAATGGTTTTAAAATGGATTAACTCGCCGCTAAATCAGAAAATTGTTGGCTTTTAGATGAACCAAGTTTACTTAACCCAATGGTAGGATTTGAAACCTATTTGCCATTCGACAAGAAAAAATTGAAGTTAGGGAGTGACTTAAATTGTACTATACCGAATAATAAAATGAAGTTCAACTTAGGACGCATAAGCAGTACTTAAATATATATCTACAATATATTCTTTTTCGCGTTTGTCTATCTACATTACTTATTATTGAATAACCTGTATCTCATTTCTGCCAACAAATAATGTGCATATTAATCAATCAACACTTTTCTCACTCTTTGAAATTGACGAACCGCGTTCCATTCTAAATTGAACTAAAGGGGTTAGTGACCATTTAGTTTGCATGGACTCACCACTCAAAAAACTGAGCCCTGTTTATATTTTTAGGTTACTAGACAATAATGCCAATGCATGATCTTGAAAACTTGCAAGACCATCACTGACGCCTCCTTTGATACAGTGAAAAACCAACAAGGGCAGACATTAGAAATGTCCATAGAACCTGCCCACGGTATCAAATAAAGAGATTAACAAAAACAAGAGTTACAATGAGCTCAAAAGTCGCTAAGAACTTCGGAAACACCTTCCTTCTCAAAAAAGGGTCTTTTACTTTTTTGATTCATTGAAAGATTAATATATCTGGATAAAATGTTTGTCCAAGTATATCAATTTTTCAATGAATATAAAAAATGAAAGTGCTTATTTAGAAAAGAGGGAATAGTGTTTTGGGAGTACCGTATTTATAGCAAGCCACTTCTCAAGCCTTCTAATCCTTGATTGCATCTCCTCAATAGCCCCTTCAATTGGAGAGACTCCCCTACTTGGTGATGATTCTGAAGGAGAGCTGCACCCCTGATCATTCCAACAAAACTGACACTAAATGATAATGTGCAAAAAGAAACAAAAATTGCTTCACAAATGCAGAAAAGAGAGGTTTAGTACGACCAGGAATGCATTAACTTTTTTATCAAAGTAATCGTCCAATGTTTTAAATAGAAAAAAGATCCTAGGAAGGCTGTATTACCCCTCATGTTCCAGACACAGTATACACCTGCCTTTATTATTATTCGATACAATATTATGCATCAAATATCAAGCTTCAAGATTTTGAAGCAACAGCTATGCACCTAACCTATATATACAAAGATATACATATACATACATATAAAGACATGGATATTGGTGCACTGATAAACTAAATTACTTCAAGGCATACGTCGATCTTCATCAATTGAAATATGTGTGAATCCAATACAACTACTATAAATGAAAAACCAGACTAGTCTCTACCATGACCGAACTTTAAAATCTGAATTCCACAAGTTGCTGCATTTTAGGTACGAGGTTTATACAATGTATGCACAAAGAAAATGGGTAACATAAATGGCTAATATTAAATGGTGCCCCAAAAAGATACACTAATATCTAGCCAAAGAGGAAAGGTATACCTGAGATTGAATAAATTCAATAATCTCTAGCAGCCTTGCTGATTGCTGAGAGTTAATCCCACCAGAAGTTCTTTCTATTGTTGGTAGTCTTTCTAAAATTATTTCAAGATAACTCTACCAAAATAATGAACAAGAATAATAATAAGTTGACCACCATCCAGATATATTCAGCCCCAGCATTATGCACAAAAGGGGAAAAGGAACTAAAATAAAACAAGTTGAACCTTAGTTGTATATGAGCCATCCAATTCAAGCATTGAACCCGCTGCTGCCACTGCATCTTTATTAACACCCTTGATCTGAATATATGGGCCAGGGACATCTTGTAGATGATCAACCTCAATTAGAATCTATGGGACAAAATGAGACAAGAATTTTAACAGCAAGTTAAACTAATTAACAGAAATAAGCCTGGAGATGATCTTGACAAGTGAACATCCTTCTGTGCAATAATATAATGATATATCTTACTGCACAGAAGTACTCCGATCAGGAGAGTTTTACATTCAGGGAAGAAGGAAGTCACGAACAAACTCCTTTCAGCCTTGTAACTCATAAATAAATTAAATACTATTATTTTGGGTCAAATTTAAGCCATAAGATTTATCGTGTGACCTTTCCATCCTGATAGATGAATGCAGAGGCTTCAATGTAAGCAACTGCCTGATACCTGACAGAAAAGTGGTACCAATTAATAGATGAATAACAATAATATTACAAAGATACACAAACTTCATAAAAAATAGAAGATAAAAAGAAAATATCTACAAGAGGTAATATTGTTGGGACAAACATAGCATAAACCGAGTAAGGAATTAAATAGAGTTAAAAATTGAGAGAAGAGTAGTTCTAGTATACTCCTGAGCAATATCTATTCTAAGGAATAGCATTAATACTAAAAATCATTCTCATTTTCCCTGAATGTCACCTGTCAGTTTGTCCATGCTAATTGACAAAGAATGGTGGGCAAAACAAACACCATAGCCCATTAAAGAAACCAGCCTTCATTTTGAGGAGTTATCGCTAAATTTATCTGCTTTCTCCCCTCTTAGTATTTCATTCCCAAGTTAGTTTGTGATGCACAATAATGTGAAATGCATGCTTGAGAAACACATTTTAACTTCAAATTTTCGAAAAGGTAGGTGTTAGGGACTTGGGTATTATGGGGTGCTCAAAGTCCCACCTCGAGTAGTATGGGATGCTTGATGTTGTATATAAGGAGAGTGGTTCTTCCCCCTTAACAGCTAGCTTTTAAGGTGTGGCTTCCCACTTTCTTTAGATACTTAACAATGGTATCAGAGCGTGGTTGTCGGCGCCATGGAAAGGGCTACCTATAGGCTGGATTAAGGTGAATACCGATAGACCGTAGCAAAGTGGCTACCGTTGGGTCAGTGTCGATAGAGTGAAGCCGCCATGGACGTCGGCGCTCTCCAGGGCCGGTGTATTGTTAGGGACTTGGGTATTATGGGGTGCTCAAAGTCCCACATCGAGTAGTGTGGGATGCTTGATGTTGTATATAAGGAGAGTGGTTCTTCCCCCTTAACAGGTGTGGTTTCCCACTTTCCTTAGATATAGTACATCGAGTAGTGTGGGATGCTTGATGTTGTATATAAGGAGAGTGGTTCTTCCCCCTTAACAGGTGTGGTTTCCCACTTTCCTTAGATATAGTACAGTCTTGTATAGTTGTACACCAAAGATATATAGATAGAGAAGATTTTCTTGCATTGAAAATGTGGCTTACCCAAGATTAAGAAGACCAGCAACTGTACTAATGCCAATATCAAAATCCACTTTAGGCTGAATGATGAAGTTTCCTTCTCTAATAGGCTGCCAAGTACAAGACAATATGCTTCATTTTCAAATAAAATAAACCAGAAAAACTGCAAAAGTATCATAAATCGATATATAAATGTGTGAACTATATCAGCAAGCAAATAGAGAAGAAACAAAATATTCTCAACCTCACGTATCAGCAAGGCAAATCTTCCTTCACATATTCTGACTCGAATACAATCACTTTCTGTCAACTGCCCATTAGAAGGGATCCCAGGCAGCCTTATATAAATATCAATAAATTTCTGAACAGAACTGCAAAATTTTGCTCGGTCAAGAATTGCAAGAATATCTTGATATGCTACCTGTTGTTTGTTGTTATCTTTAGTATCCATGTTTGAACAAACCTTGTCACCCAATATAATTTTAAAGTTAAGATAAATTCTTACTTTCTTGTTACTCTTCAACACAAACAATGAACTCTCAGGAGAAAGCACAGGATCAAAGTCATTTCGAATTTTAAGCTGCAAATCAGCATTAAACGAATGTATCATCACACCATTAAGTAAAATCATCAAGCTCTATATTGCTGCTCTAGTACCAGTGATCATGCGTAGAAAAATATTACAACCATAGTATTTCTTAAGATTTTACACAAGTACATTGTAAATCAGGCATGAATAAGTAGTACAGTACTTGGCGTTAAGAGGGAAATCATTAAATAATCATTTAAACCATCATTCCTGAGAGAGAGAGAGAGAGAGAGAGAGAGAGAGAGAGAAAGAGAGAGAGAGAGAGAGAGCATGCTATCAACTAACGTGTGCATGAACGAGATGAGGTTCAATGTACTGCTGGAACATTGGAAACACCGTCATCATGATCTCATTCTGGGAAATAAAACAACCCACTCTACTCTTATCCCTTTGAACTCGTGAAAGCAAATGTGAATGAACTCCTCCTACCTGTTTTCAATAAGGAAATCAAAATGGAAGTTACTACAAATTTCTTAGCCCTAACAAATACGGATTCAAATATTAATGGATAATAGAAAAAA
Source organism: Arachis hypogaea (assembly GCF_003086295.3). Taxonomy (NCBI): domain Eukaryota; kingdom Viridiplantae; phylum Streptophyta; class Magnoliopsida; order Fabales; family Fabaceae; genus Arachis; species Arachis hypogaea. The sequence continues at coordinate 40,709,575 of NC_092039.1, forward strand.
GATGGATGGACTCATGCTTACAACAGCAATCCAAAAATCAAGTGATACTCGGATATCAGGATGCAAAGCATAGACACCTTCAAAAATTATCTGGTAAGAAATAGATTAGCTCTCAGTAAACACAACAGAAAGGAAACTGAACAAACTAGCATAATATTGACTAGCAACTATGTTCGGAAATATTTGGACATACAAACTAAGATATATATTTTTGTTGAGTACTGGTGCATATATGTACTTCGCTTTTCAAGTGTCCTGTAGTTGTGAGAAAACAGGGAACATGTAAAAAGTGGATATGGGTTTTCAGAAGTTAAGCACAAATGTTCGAGAAAGGTAGGCGATGGCAATTCCGTGTAACATTAATCCCTTTAGCATGTCAATATTCAGACCAGCACTCATTTCAAAATCTTCTACACCATTTGTGCATATTTAAATGCATATATGTAAAAGAAAATGCAATCAAGAAATTATCAAGACGTTGGGAAACTAGTTTATGACTGACCACTCCACAATCTTCTGAAACTTCAAGTTCCTTGAAGCCACTCCGAGCACCACTTTCCAAGTCAAATATTGGTACTTTTGTTCTTCGGCCTTTTCTTATGTCACTAATATTCTGCAAGGAACTACCTATAAGTACACTATACAGTGGCTGAAAAGTATCCAGAACCCTTTACTATATAGAATTTAAATAAAATGATATCCTTTATTTTGGCAAACAGACAATCTAAATATATTACCATCTTATTTAAAGAAAGAAAAAGAGAGGAAAATTTCAAAGCTTCACAGTTATGCAAAATATAACATTCAAATAACTTTCACATTATGCATAAGTCATAACATGAATTTTATCAGCAATGTTACTTGTGCTCTGCTTGACTTTTAACTTTTTAAGGGGGAAAAAATATTTTAGTGAATTAGCAAATGAACTTTTTTCACAAACAAAATAGTTAAAAGCACAACACATAAATGGTTCAGTGAAAGATTTATATGATAACAAACATGCATAAAGTAATCACTCAAGACTAACATGAATACTCATTTACAAGAATATTCAAGACTATTTCTGATAACAATGACAACTTCTACACCCTCTCTTATGTCTGCGGCAGCTCACTGAGCTCCCACTACTCATTACAGCAGACAACTCAAAAAAAGCGGAGATTTCAGAAATCACTTCCAGTTGGCTAGTGGATCATAGGAACATTTTGACAATTCCTCTTCCTCAATCTGTGGCTTAGTTGAACCATGTTGAGTGGCTTGAAGTCCATTTGGGTACCATTCTGTCCCACTAAGCAGTGTGGACATAGATGTTTCCTCATGGGTCAATTTAGAGCAGAGTCTTGATCTAGCACCAACATTGAGATTTTTACCCAAAAAAGTACATATATCCTAAAGGTAGCAATAGAGATAATCAAAACAGAGTAGAATTCCATATTTTAGTGAACATTGAAATCATTGATATCCCATTTACAATTACAAAGGTCATTTTTCAAATCTAGATAAACATCAGAAAAAGGAAGTGACAATAAATTTACTCAATAGACTGGTATGTATTCATCAGACTTGAAAGAATGACCTCTGTAATTTTTAAATGGAATAACGGGGTTCAATGTTCTTTACAATCTGGATTTGCACAATCTTTCGATAACCAATACTACTGCTATTTCTTAGAGGTTTTAATGTCTCAGTGGTAGATCAAGACTTTGCTCCACCTGACCCATACAGACATATACATCCACACTGCTCACCTGGGACAAAATGGCAGTCCTGTGCACTTCCAGCAACTCAATGTAGTCCAATCAGATCATGAGGAGGATGAGGATCTGTCATAAGGGTCATCCAACTGAGATTCGGCTTCCGAAGTTTCCACTTTTAGGCATCTACTATTAGGAGTTTTGGGTAGTTTGGTGAGCAGCCAGACATTAGAGAGGGTGTGGAAAAGATCACAGTTATTAGAAATAAGTCTTGAATTTTAGTGTTCTTCCATTCAACTATATGTAAAAGTCCTATGAATAAACTCTTGTGAATGGTAAATTATTCATAAAAGAAGTGTGAGAATTCATGTTAGTCTTGAGTGATTACTTTATTTTTATTTGTTATTATCTTATAAGGGTGCGGCCCTTCCCCGGATCCTGCGTTAACGCAAGATGCTTGTACACCAGCCCTTTTATTATCTTATAAGGGTCCCACTAAAATCATCATTCATGGCCCATGATTTCAATTATTTTATTTGAAAACAAACTGTTAGTTACACTGATGTATTATTTTTTTTGTTAAAGGTTAAAGTCAGTGGACAATTAAATTTATTAATAAATTCATGTTATGACTTGTGCATAATCTGAAAATTATTAGGATGTTACACAAGAACAAATAACCCAATAAAATACATATTAGCTATTCAGTTACTTCACCTTTGATAGCAAAGATAAGTCAAGAGAGCTGAAGTCATCATATTTGAAATCCTTTACTTGTTTATAATAGCTTTCCAGGGATACCACTTCACATCCAATAATATTCGCCATTTTATGAGCCAAACTAGTCTTTCCAGAACCACTTGGACCTCCTGCAATGCATAACTGCCCTCAGAGTCAATAATTTTTTGAAAACAGCAGCTGTTAGATGTATGAATGGTATTTGCTCATCATCAATTGATTTGACAATGTTCAATGGAGCAGAACCAAAATATGAAGCAGAAGAAAAAGAGAAAGTTGCATTATGTGGATGAGAAGAGTACAAATGAATATGTAACCATGGAGTAATATGTGTTACTCATAATTAAAAATGAGAATACTTTAAGAACATTTCAGAAACAACAATGAAGATTTACCAACAAGTACTGTTAGAATTTCAGACAAACCATTAATGTGTTTTTTATGTTTAATAGTATAAAGAGTGAAAGGAACATAGGGTGATTGAATTACAGCAAAGGAAGGTTCTCAAACATAAAAATAGTTGTTCTCTTGCTTTATTCAGAACTCAAGATTGATTTTTGAGAAACAAGTATCCAGAGCAAGATAAAAACACATACATCATAACTTATGTAAGCTACAACATGTTACGGAACTAATGTCAGCATCTGATAAACTAACTAGGTATCGTCAATAAGATAATACCTAAATTGACCTAGATTATTTTTATCCAGAAAAACCTCAGATTATTCATTATTAACATATCACTTTCAGATTCTGAAAGCAATCACATATTTACAAGGGTTCCACGTATTCTGCATATTCCAAAATGCCTCGTCTAGATGTTTTACACAAATATATAATTTTTTATTCTGATTTTCTGAGTGCAGCTAGTTGTATGCATTGTTCCATGTGGCATGAAAGACAGCAATATATGTAGGAAGAATGTTTGCAAGGGTAAATGAACACACACACACACACACACATAAAAAGGGGAAAGGATATGGTATTAGGAAAAATTCATGTTACCAATTCCAACTATGACTGGGAAACCTTTATTTTCCAACAAAGCCTGAAACAAGATAAATAGGAAGCTAGGATTCAATCAAACATATAATATTGAATTTATAAGGAATTGTAATCTTCAGAACATAAGGCTCTAAAGTAATTCCACGCTTTCCCTTACTTGTATGGCTTGAACAGCCAAAAGCAATCCCCTATCCAGGTCACATGACTCAGGCATTGGAGCAAGCCTAATGGTATCCCTGAAAGATGAAGGATCTGTGGTTGCTTCATGAGAGAAGTCTCAATTTAAAAGAAACCTTATGTAGATATGAGGAACCAGTCAAAAGATATATAAAAAAGAGTTTAGACATTAATATCCTCCCATTTGAGGAAAAATACCTAGGACTGAGTTGTCAGGGTGGGAACAATCCGAAGATATGAAATGCCATGTTGCCATAACAGGTTCCATTTTAGATTTTGTAGGGGACCGAGTCCATGGCTGAGACAAATCCTCCAATCCCGTAACAAGGTCAGGAGTCACGCGAATTGGTTTTGGTGCAATGATTGCAGTGTCTTGACTTCCAGGCACAGATGTATTAGTCACCAGTGGTGGTGTACTAAGACGAGGAACACCTGTAAGTGGTAAAAAGAAAACAATATCAGGTTCAGAATGAGTCAGATCATCAAGGAAATTGAGCTTCTTCTTATCTTGATAATTAATATAATCTACTTTTGTTAAGCTATGCTTAGGCAATTGGCTCATTATCCTCAAAAGAATTGTCCTATTCGAGCAGTCATCAGCATATATAACAAGAAATAATATCAAACAATAAAAAATAACTCAATTAATTGAGAAGTCATAAAGTGCAAAAAGACAGTCAAAGTGCATCCAAATCCAACCTTTTTTATCAAGGATCATTTCAAGATATGATTTAGTAATCCAAGGTCCATTGATACCAAGCCTCATTGCTTCTGTTCCAACAGTCTGCAGAAAATTATTTTTCCCCCTCTTTTGTATAAGTAACTCAGCATATTATTAATAAAAAAAAGCATAATTAGATTAGGCAGCAAGGATATACATAGAAATCCCTAGCCAAACAAGGTTCTTAATGTAAAGTGAAAGAGAAGGTAAGAAACAATATAGTATGGATGATAGGGAGCTGTCCTAAAAATGACAATAGGAGAAGATATATCTGCTAGAAAGCTCTTAAGTAATTTGAAGCCTAGATGGCTAAGATTTACAAGATAAAACAAAATTAAGAGCCTCGGAAACTCTTGATAGAGCCCAGGAAAATCATGCTCAAAATGTTCAAGCTCAACAATGAACAATAAATGCAGGTTAAGAAGATTGCATTTTGAAAGGGAATATGACCAAGAGTCGTAAAGAAAAAAGGCCGAATACCTTCCTATTAGTTCCTCTCATCACCATGAATGTCTCATCAAGGGCATCAATGGTTTCAAAAGACACCAAAACCTTGCCATTATCAACAGTTGTGGATGAGCGTTTATAACTAACGACAACTGTGTATCCAAGAGCCAACAATCCACCCAATGTCATTCGTCCAACCTGCCACCATTATAATCAGAAAAGAACCCAAAAAAAATTCTAAAAGAAGAGCATTTTTATTTTCTACTCCAATAACAACACATTTTTCTGATGGAAAAGGACAAAAGAGCCATAATTTGAGGTACATTAGAAGTTTTACCTAGAGTACAAGGCATCTAAGACTAAATAAAATATTTTCTTCAGCCTTATTAGCAGGCAAAAGATTTCAAGTTTCTTTCTAGTTCAGGCAAAATATTTTACTTGAGCTTTAATAGAGTGAACTGAGTAAGAGCCTAAAAGCGATCAAAATCAGTTGAAGCTAATATGTTAGGCAGTTAAAGTAAGTGCCATCTAGGATAGAGTGATAGACTTCATAAATAACTTAAGCATGAAAAGTCTCTTTTACCCCTTGAACTAGCTTTCTGAACAAGCTACTCCTCTATGAATATAATCACTGAACTGTGCTCAAGCTCACTAGTGATTCAAAATATACAATTCATATTCTTCTCTGTTTAACACTATTAGGCTTAATAGCACAAAAAACCTTGTGGTCAAAGCTTCCAAGTTTTCTTCTAATTCCGAAAACAACCAAACACCATTACCAAAGCACATAGTTCAAGATACCTCCCAAAAACATATTTCCTATCATACCTAAAACAAATACAAAGATGCTTCCGTTGCCCCAGTCAGTTGGACTGCAGTCACTCTCACAATATACACATACACATTTATATGGGATTAGCAAGTCAATTACTAAATTTTTTTTCTCATCTTGTCTACAGGCCTTGAGGGGCACTATTATAACTTCCACAAACCTCATTGTATGTTTGAAAAGATCGACTAGGAATGAAATTCCAAACCCTCTTATTTAACACAAGCCTTCGGTAGCAATTAGCAGTTTTAAACTACAACTACACTACTCCAGAGATAGAGTCCTTTACAGATATATCTTTTAACTAAATGCTGTACATATGAGATACACCGCACTAGTGTTTATTATTGTTTTATTATAGGAAAAGCATAAGATGAGAAAAACTGAAAATAGTCATACCTCAAACTCTGCTTTAGGCCTGATAATAAAATTTTTGTCAACAATCCTCTGGTCACCAAGTGATAAATAATATCTAATTCCAGACTGCCGCACTTTGATCCAATCATTTATCCTTGCTTCTTCACTAGTGGAAGGTGGTCTAAGGTACATTTCAATACAACTGAAAGCAAGACATATACTCTAGTTTAAATTTTAAAATCTCTCGTCTAAGAAACAGTGAGATAAAAATGAAACTAATGACGAATACAATCTTTTTATTCCAACATCTGAAACACTCACTTATCTGTTTGGGCTTCATTCCCTTGAAAGGCAGTACTTGAATATCCCTCTGGAGACTGTCACAAAATATAAAATTTAGTCAAATCATAACATTCTATAGTAGCTGAAAACTATATTCAATTCGAGACAAAATTAACGGAGTGCCATTTTTTTGGTTTTTTTATAAAGAGAGAAAAGGGGGGGGGGGGGCTCAAGGAGAAATCGAAGAAGCAAACTATAAAGGGGCATGCACATAGTTAAATAAACCATGCTTGCTTTATATCAATATCAACAACCAAAAGGGAACTTAATGCCAATAAAACCTTACTCTCTCAGCTTCCATTTCTGCTCATTTATGGTAAAATAACTAAGGAACACACCATAAAATAATAGCTAATTTCTAATATGGGGCATGGACAATAGAAAAATTAGGAAATCAACAGTCTTAATTTTACGGAATCTAACAATACACAATCCAATTAGACAATTAACCAGCTAGATAAAGAACAGAAGAAAATGGCTGCACGCTTCACAAGGTTCCCGCCATTGTAGGAACGAAGTAAGGAACATTTGAACAAAAAGGCTAATGTTTTGAGCTCCCTTTCACCAGGGTCACTTGTCCCTTTTTATTTTAAAAAGTCAAAGGATGCATGTGGTGTATGATGTATGAGTACCAGCTGAAAAATTCAAGCAATTGATGGTCTTCCAATGTACATGGAAGGAAAAATGAAAATAGACAGACTGGAAATGAAGCAAAGAGAAAACTCAAAAATTCATACAGGAAGACATGCATCAGTAAAAACTTCATCAACGAAAAACATACCTCACTTCTGCATTTAACCTTGTAGATTGCCTCTCTAAATGATGATACAAAACTGTTGTTAATTCTGATCTGCCAAAAAAAGGCAGAGGAAGTAAAAGCATTAGTGGCAAAAAATGGAAGTTAGAACATGAAAGAGAACAACCTGTGCATGATGAAGATCTGGCTCAATATGCTTCCTAAATAATGGAAAAATGCTGTCTATAAGGCTATCCAGTGAACAAGAATCTCCAATGTCATAGCGAACTTTAGAAAGCAGACTAAAATGAACACCGCCAACCTGTCATATCAAAAGCAAATGGCACGCATTAATTGAAATTCATAAGCAACTTATTGCTTAACAAAGGCCATAAAGATATTATAATGCTAGAAATTACCACAGCAACTCGAATATCCAGTAAAGAACGCAGTTTTGCATGTAATGCATATGTTCCATCAACTATTATCTGAAACCAATGACAATAAATAAATAAATAAATAAATAAATAAAGGAATTCCTCAAAAGGACAAAATGAGCTTTGCCTACCACCCCAGATGCAGTACTCTTTATAGCTTTATAGCCAACACGTCTCTTTTGCTGATAATCAAACACTGGGACTAATGTATCATCACCTTTTATCAAATCCTGATTGAAATAGATAAGCCAATCAACAAAGTATCAAATGATAAAAATCTTTGAACAAAGAAAGAACAGCAGCTTTCCGGCTAGCAGCATAAGAGTATAAAATTAAATTCTAAATAATTGATGTTCAATACATACGCTAATCAGTTTCAGCACAAAAGAAAACAGCCATATAATCGCCACCAACACTCTTAACATGAAATTTGCTAAAACATTTCTATGAAATCCATTGTTTCTTATTCTTGTTCTTCTCTTTCTCTTTTCTGATTTGTCTAGTGTTGGTCAGATCTCAATAAGAATATAGCTTGAAAAGGCTAAACGTAAAGCATAAAACTCAAGGATTTAGTAGAAGGTCAGCCTTGCAAATTCATTAAAGCCATCTACAAGATAATAATTATGTAACAACAGACCAGCATTTGAGACATGCTCAAGAGAATGCATACCTCAAGATTCTTGATCAAGCTCGTGAAATCTATAAAATCCAGATCACCCCCTTCATCAACTCCATCACGATAATTCTCCATTGATATAACAGTACAACCAATAACGGATGCCACCTTTTCTGCTAAGCTTCAAGAACAATGAGAAGCAACAATTAAGAGGAAACTGAAGCAACACACACCTTAGTTCACTTCAACAGAACACATCCAAAGCAATCAATTGACAGCAATATCAATACCTTGTTTTTCCAGAGCCACTAGGACCACCAATTCCAACTGTAACAAGGCCTTCCTTTTTCTCACGTAGTTCTTGGATAGATTTTACCAGTAAATAATAGCCATGATCAAAAGACTGCACAATTTGACATCCGTATCTTAGCAACACACTCCACAATTTCATGAATCAGTAAAATTAAGAGTCCGCTTGGTTTCTACTTTCATTTCCTATTTTCACTTTCAATGTTTTCTATTTTTTTAAAGATCGTGCAAAGAGGTCCTTAAGCTGCGGAAGTTCAGCTATAGGATGATCAGCAACGATAGTTAACTTTTTCCAGCTATTACGTATAGTACCTATAAGTACAATTACCATATGCTGAAAAAAAAAATTTCACTCAACCTTTAAAATTAAACTTCGAACCCTAAAATTGAAGTGAAGAAACGGATAAATGTCAACATATTTTTGTACACACTAAGTTCAATTTCATCCAAATTGCAATCCGCAAGGCAGAGCTGCGAAGCAGAGTCAATTCACTATCGGCGAGAAACGATAAAATACAGAATTAGGTAATCAAACGCAACAAAAAATAAAAGAAATTACAAAACAACAGAAGATGAAGATGCATGTATATGTTACCACATGGAGAGGGAGAGATTGAAGGATGGAGGAAGTTGAAGGTTGCTGCTGGTAGAAATCGCGTCCTCCTTCGTGGAACACTCGCTGAATAACTTCATCATCCATTCTTCTTCGTTCTTCGTTGTTGCTTGCGAGTTGCGAGAGAGGAATCAACCAACCACTGTGTAGTGTGATGTGATGGATAGGTGCGAGGGTGTGAAAATATATATATATATTTATTTTGCGGTTGGTGCGAGAATAATCTAAATCTTAAATATTATAATTTCCTCGTTTCTTTTCTTCTTTTTTTTTTTTCTGATTATATATATGTTGAGTGTGCTTGGAATTTCAGTTTTGGGTGAGTGAGCGTGCCCGTCTCTCCCACCTTCTTCTGCACGTCTTTGCTTATTACTTGCTACATGCTTCTCATTTTCACTTAATCGCATCTTTTAAGTTCGATACATTAGTAATTAGTTAATTACATACCGGAATTCCGAATTCCGAATTCCTTCGCACTTTTGTTTAGTTCGTCCAGCCTTTCTTCTATAGCACGGTTTAGGTGGGGAAGAAAAGAATGGACAGAGAAGGAGATGGAAAAATAGGAATTCACTTTTGTTCTTTTTTTTTTTTCCGGGAAAAGGTGTTGCAGTGTTGCATTGCCCTAAATAATGAACCAACGGCCAAAAATCACCAAAATTGAATTATGAAAAAGAAAAAACTATTGTTTATAAAAAATTTTACATGTATACCAAATATTTATCATGTATTTGTATATATTTATATTTTTTATAATTTTTAATATATATTATATATAAATAATTATATTTTTATACGGAACATGGTTATAATTTAAAATACATATTAAAAGATACATATATTTATATCAATTATTTTTCACATACAAGCTATTTTATCATACAATTCCACACAAGTTGTTCTTGTGTGAGTAACCTGGGCATAACTTGGATTTTGGGAGTTGATGCCGAGCTGTTGCTTCCAATGCCGAGCTTATAGGCTAGGAAGATCCAAGCTCTTCGTTCAAAGAGATATCACGTCACGGAGAGTATAAATAAAAGGGGAGTGTACCTGCAAAAGGCACTTTGATGCTTAAGTTAGTATTGTGAACTCAGTATATCCTTCGAGGATAAAATATCATACCTTTATAGGTGGAGTATAATAGGTCGGTTATGCTTCTACTAATCATCTGAATTAAAGAGCGGTTATTAGATTTTAGTAGGTGATAGTGCCTGGTCGGACGTTTTTATTTCAAGATGTAGTCTGTTGAGTCTGGTTATAACACATGATGTCGAGTTGTAACGTATAATGCCGAGTTATGACGCATAATGCTGAATTATTGCTTTGGATTTGTAACAGTCATATCATATTGCCTAAACTTGGCCTGGAAATGCATTTTAATGAAGCAGGTTGAGCTTTTGATGCGTCATAACTCGACCATTGAGTTAGCCTTGGAGCCTCCAGTTCAAGATGCTTTATTAAACATTATTTAATTGGTATGAGTAGGAGAGAGAAGAAGTTTAAATAGCCATTTAATGAACATGCGTGTTTCCAGTGCACGCCATTCCCTTCAATGTAACTGATGGGATGGTTTAGTGGAATTCAAAGCAGTTTTTGTAGTGTTAATTAAAAACTTTTGGAATCCAAAAAGGTTGTGTTGATTGCACAAGGTTTTCTTTGTTATCAGAGGCATTTTGAGAAATCATGACTAAAAGAGGTACATTGCATTTTCTCTCTAGTATTTGTAATTTCTGTTCTCCTTCTTCTTCGTTTGGGTCCTTCTAATGGGTTTTGAAAAAGATAAAAAAGAGAGAGTTGAGTGGTCATATGATTGGGTAAATGACAACGTTAGGAAGCGTTCCTCACTATTCTTAGATTAGGAAGCTATGAAGGAGATAGATAGAAGTAAGATTGTGAGGATCGGGTCTGGCCTCCGATTGGAGCTACTTCCCTGTGTTCCTAGTGACCGTGTGTTTCATAAGAGGGAAGGGTTTGAGTTTTTTTATATGTATAGTTGTGTGTTAGAGGAGTTGAGGGTGAAGCTTCCCTTCACGGATTTTGAATGTGAGGTGATGAGGCAATTGAACTGTGCACCTTCCCAACTCCACCCTAATGGGTGGGCATTTCTGCGTAGTTTTGAAATTCTGATGGAGTTTTTGGAAGAGATCCCTTCTGCGAAGCTGTTCTTTTCCTTATTCTAGGCCAAAGGTGTCTAAAAGGGGGGTTGGGTGAACTTGAATAGTTCGCCTGGGTTTGCTATTTTTAAATTGTATAAGTCGTCGTTTAAAGACGTCAAGGAGATGTATGTGAAGGTTTCTAATGCTGAAGGTGATTTTCCTTTTCATGTGGATGAGCATTTGGGGGAAAAATTTTTCCTTTGGTGGTGTTCGAAGCCTCGGAATATTCTCGGGCCAGAAACCATTAGTGCAAGAGATGAATGCATCATAGAGTACTTAGTTGAAGTTGTTGATCGAAAGGAGTTGATTTCAGTTTTTTATTTACTTCAATGGGAAGAAAATAGGTAGGCCGTTATAGAATATTTAGGTGAGATTTTTTTTGAAGTGTTGAGGATATTTCTTTTGAACTTGTATTTTGCTAACTTGGTGTTTTTATTTCAGGGGGAAAGTATCCCAGGGTATTTGCTGCCACTTTGAGAGCTCGAATGAAAAGCAAGAATCTCGAAAAGAAGGGATCGATGTTAAAAGCTGAAAGAGTTGCTGGTGCTGGTGAGGTTAACCAGCCTAAGCCGAGAAGGAAAAAGGTCATATTGAAAAAGAGGATGATTGATGTGGTGGATTTATCGAATGGTTCTGAGGAAGAGAGGGAGGAGATTCCGATTGAGGAAATTCGAAGTTTTTTCGAGAACCAAAAGAAATTGCATGACGTTGCCGATCAAAGTGACGGCTCGTCTTTATGGTGTAAGGATTTTCCTTTTATGGTCGTGGCCGACAAAGTTTGCCAATCGTCGGCAAATGTATCTTTGGCGAACGAGGTTGGGGATATCGCCATTGATCAATATATGCAGGTATTTATTTAACTGTGGTTTGGCTTTTAAGTTTTTTTTATGGTTGTCTATTTGGTTGTGCCAGGTACTTGGTTTATCGCTGGCGAGCTTAGGGCGAAGCCAAGAAACTAAGCATCGCAAACTTGCCGAGCAAAAGGAAGACCCTAAATTGAAGGAGGAGTTGGCCTTAAAGAATTCCAGGGTAACCGAGTTAGAAACCAAATTGTCCGAGACTGAGAAGGAGTTGAAGCTGATGAAAGATAATTATGCTAATGAGGTAGAGGATCTCAAGAAAAAGGAAGTCGACCTTTCTAGCATGAGTGCTCAGATGATTGAGGTGACGGCAAAATTAAAGGAGATGGAGAAAAGCAAGGAGGCAGAGATTCTCGATTCCTTTGTTGAAGGTTTTGAACAAGCCTTATTACAAGCGAAGATTTTTGCTCCTGAATTCGACTTTTCCCAGATGGATCCAGGGAAGATAATCCAAGATGGATCTATGGTGGAGGATGATGGCGCAGCTGAAGAAGAGGATTAGAATGTTGAGTAGTTTGAGTTTTTTGGATCTGTATATTTCTTGACCTTGGCTTTTTGTTTGTTTAGAAGTTGGTGTACTCTTTATTGAGCCATTTTGGACTTTATATTATTTTGATGTCTAAAAACCAAATAAATGTTTAGATGCGTTTGTCGAAGTTTGGTGCAGAATTTAAAGTCTACAAACTAACTGGCAAGTGCATCGGGTCGTACCAAGTAATACCTCAGGTGAGTGAGGGTCGATCCCACAAGGATTGATAAACTAAGCAATAATGATTGAGTGATTTACTTAGTTAGACAAGCAGAAAATAGTGTTTTAGTGTTGTAAAGCTAAAACAGTAATTCAGAGAAATAAAAGACAACAATAAATTGATGTAAAGAATATGGGAGAAAACAGTTAAGGTTTCAGAGATGTTTATCTTTCAGATTAACTTTTCTTACCAACTATTTTAATCATGCAAGATTCAATTCATGGCAAATTATATGTGACTAAATCCTAATTTCTTAGACCTTTTTAGTCTCCTCTAACTTTCATCAACTGCCAATTCCTTGGTCACTTGATTCTGATTAGAGGGTTAAGTTCAAAACTAATTTGTGTACCACAGAAACCCTAATTGCCCAAATATAAGAGGATTATATATCACGTATCCCGTTAAGTCCAGATAATTAGTTATTTAGGAGAAATTACTTTTAAGTTGTTGTTCAAGTAAATTGCTTTTCCAAGGTTTACAAGAACTCAATTAGAATAGGGGTTATTCTTCCGATCTACCCAAATCCTTAAGATGAAGAACGAAAACAAATTCTTGAAATTGAAATCAAAATATTAATTAAAAAAGAAGAGTAATAGTATCAATCCATACAATAAACATAGGTCCTAACCTTAACAGTGGAGGTTTAGTTGCTCATGGCTCAGAGAAAATAAGGATTTAGAAAAACTGTAAATTGTAGAATGAGGTGCGTAAAAAAAGAAGTTAGCCCGAAGGGCTAAATCTTTTTCCTTTTATATCTAATTCTAATTAATGTAAAATATATTTTCTAAAACTAACTAATATCTTTTCCTATTTGTAATTAAAATAAAATTTTTAATAAAAAATTAAATAAAATCTTCGTGCCAATGCTTGATGGATGTGGGGACCAGCGTTCCCTTTGAATTGGCACCTAACTTCAAGAAAGTGAAGTTAAGTGCTACCTTGGCCAAACGGAACTTGAAGCTTCTCCTTTTCATATGGCACCTAACTTGGGAAATTCCAAGTTAGGCGCCATCTTGGCTGAATGAACTTTGAGCATTTTATGATCATGGCGCCTAACTTAGGAAATTCCAAGTTAGGCGCCACCATGTCCGTGTGTCCTTGAAGGAAGTGTAAACTATTATATATCTTTGGAAAACTCTGAAAGTTAGCTTTCTAATTCCACTAAAACTGCGTTAAATGGACCTCTATAGCTCAATTTATTCTTATTAGAGTGCAAGGAGGTCAGGAGTTGACAGCACCATTTATTTTCTCCCTTTTTTGCTACACAAACTTGTCCAATCCATCTGGATGCTACTTGAAATAAATAAAATTGCACACAACTCAAAGTAGAATTTATAGTGGCTCAAAGGTACTTAAATCTTGATTAAACTTACAAATTCAAATGCAAATTCACTAGGAAAAGATACTCACGCATCAAAGTTGCTTTTTATTGATGTTTGTTTGGTAACGGCGTTTACATTGTTTGCCTGATAGTAGTACATTTGATTATATTTGTGTTTGCCTGACCTTAGTCAATAGTATGTTTGATTGTTATACCTTAGAATGATATAATGAGGATAATAAGACTGCTTAGCAAAGATCAGAGTTGTGTTAATTTAATCGTTGATATCCGATTAATCTGATTCTGAGTAGAAGTCGGTAGGATAACAGTTTGAATTCAAAAAAATTTAAAAGTATTAAAGGAATATGGAGTAGACTAAAATATATTATTATATATCTATTGATAGACATTTGCTTACAAAGGTGCAGGTAGGCGAGCCTCGTTAAAACCTCTCCAAGCAAAACCCTTTTCGGGAAAAATCATGTAAGGAGGAAAAAGAGTACTCGCCTGGCCCAAATTTTAACTATAATATAACTTTAAAGATGATGCATTCCATATATTTGGTAGAGTGTTACCATTGAGCGATTGTAACTGGTAGGCCCCATTGCAGGGCACTTCAATAATTCAGAATGGACCTTCCCAATTTGCTGCTAACTTTCCCTAATTTGGGGGTCATCGTGCCTGTTCGGTTCTTCTGAGCACCAAGTCATTTATTTGGAAAGATCTCGAGTGGAGCTTCTGGTTGTATCACCAAGCTATATGCTGTTGCACAGCTCGGTGTGTGATAGCTGCCAAAGATCGAGTTTCTTCAATGGTGTCTAGGTCATGCTGGCAAGCTGTATCTGTTGTGTTATGATCGGCAAGTTGTGTCCAGAGTGACGCTTGGGAGATCTCGATAGGTATCATTGCATCTGAACCATATACTAGACGAAAAGGTGTTTCCTTTATTGTAGAATGGATGGTTGTGTTGTACCCTTAGAAGACTTCTGGTATTAATTCGGCCTAGAGACCCTTGGCATCATCAAGCTTCTTTCGCAGAGCATGTAAGATAACTTTGTTTGCAGCCTCGGCTAAGCCATTTGTTTGTGGGTGTTCGACCGATGAAAAATGTTGTCTGATCATTAAATCTTGCAAAAGGAAGTAAATTTATGATCGGCAAACTGGCTACTATTATCGGTGATAATGTGCGAGGTATGCCGAATCTACAGATAACTTTTTTCCATACAAAGGAGACCATTTGTTGTGATGTAATTTTTGCTAGGGGTTGTGCCTCTATCCATTTGGAGAAGTAATCAATGGCCAATATTAAAAATTTTACCTGGTCTGCCGCCAAAGGAAAAGGGACGACAATGTCGAGCCCCCACTGATTGAAGGGCCAACTTACCTTGGAATTATGAAGAGATTCGGCTAGTAAGTGTGTAATTGGGCTATGCCTTTGGCAATTGTCTTAGCTTTTTACCTTTATTTTACAGTCTTATTGTAATGTCAACCAAAAGAAACTAGCCTGGAGTATCTTTGAGGACAAACTTCGGGCTCTGAGGTGTGTTCCACATATTCCTTCATGCACCTTTGTAAGGGCAATTTTGGCTTCTGACCTGGAATGACATTTAAGCAGAGGCTGAGAGAATCATTTTCTATATAGGCAGTTGTTATATATGGTAAAAAGGGAGGCTTGTCAGCAAAATTGCCGAGCATTATCAATGTTGTCTGGTATAATTCCAGTTTTGAGATATTTTATATAGGGTGTCCGCCAATCCTCATCCTGTGTTACACTTAAAACTTCGGTTAGATCTATGCTTGGTTTGAGCAGTGTAAATTGGAATAGGGAAGAGGCTAGTGTTTATGTACTGGCGAGCTTAGATAGGGTATTAGCTCGGCTATTATGTTCACGAGGTATATGTAAAATTTCAAATTTTAAAAAATTAGAGATAAGGGTTTTGACAACTTCCAAATATTTTGCCAATAACGGTTCTTTTACTTGAAAAAGATTATTTACCTGTTGCACAACAAGCAAGGAGTCACAGTATACCTGTAAGTCCAAGATCTTTAGATCGACTGCAAGTCTTAGCCCGGCGATTAGAGCTTCGTATTCAGTTTGATTGTTGCTCGCTTTGAAAGAAAGGTGTAAGGATTGCTCTATGACATAACCATTGCCATCTTCGAGTAAGACCCCAGCATCGCATCCATGAGGGTTGCATGCCCCGTCCACATACAAAGTCCATTGAGTTGGATTATCCATGGAAATTGGCGGGATCATGAATTCAGCAATGAAATTTGCCAAATATTGAGACTTTATTGGACCTTAGCTCTAGTATCTGATGTCAAATTTGGAGAGTTCAATCGACCATTTTACTAGTTGGCCAGCTGATAAACCCCATTTTTAGGGTTTATCTTGTGCTTAATTTATAGGATTTTATAAACTTTTTCCATATTTATTAAATGAAATGGCATGGTTTCATGATTTTCTCCCAATTTGTGATTGAGAGTGAAAACATGCTTTTTAGGCCCTTAATTGCTAATTTTAATCCACCTTTGATTCCACTAGATGCCTTGATGTGTTTGTTAGTGAATTCAAGTTGAAAAGGCTAGCCATGGATCAAAGGAGTGAAGAGAAAAGCATGCAAAGTGGAGAATTCATAGAAAATCAAGGATTTGGAGTGCATACATCGATGCGCACGCGTGATAGACGCGCACACGTGCATATTGGTGCACGAAATTGTGATCATCAACAATTGCGCCAAAAACTTGGTAGCGCTCTCAAACATGAATCACACTTTGTCACAACTCCGCACAACTAACCAGCAAGTGCACTGGGTCGTCCAAGTAATAAACCTTACGTGAGTAAGGGTCGATCCGACGGAGATTGTTGGTATGAAGCAAGCTATGGTCATCTTGTAAATCTCAGTTAGGCGGATTAATAAATGGTTATGGAGTTTTCGAAAATAATAATAAATAAAGCATATAATAAAGATAGAGTTACTTATGTAAATCATTGGCGGGAATTTTAGATAAGTGTATGGAGATGCTTTGTCCCTGTTGAATCTCTGCAACATACTGCTTCTTACTTTCAATCCTTCATACTCCTTTCCATGGCAAGCTGTATGTAGGGCATCACTGTTGTCAATGGCTACTTCCCATCCTCTCAGTGAAAAAGGTCCAAATGCTCTTGTCACAGCACGGCTAATCATCTGTTAGTTCTCGATCATGTCGGAATAGAATCCATTAATTCTTTTGCGTTTGTCATCACGCCCAACAATCGCGAGTTTGAAGCTCATCACAGTCATTCAATCCCTGAATCCTACTCGGAATATGAAGAACTGAAGATTGATGGTTTAGAAGTTATAGTAAACTCTCGTTGTAAGTATAGTTACTAAACCAAGTAATCAACCTTTCTTACAAACGTTTTGGTTGTCACAAGTAACAAACCCCTAAATAAATTGATAACCGAAGTATTTAAACCTCGGGTCGTTTTCTCAAGGAATTGCAGGGAGGTATGTTCTTATTATTGGTTATGAAGATTTGTAAATCGGGGTTTTGAAGATGAGGAACAAGTAATTTAAATGGCAGATAAAATAAATAATTAACTATAAAATAAACTCTTGGCAAGATATGAAAATTCGGAAGTCCTATCCTAGTTAATCCTATAAGAATGGAAGTTAATCCCACTTAGTTAACCTTTGCATAAGCAAGGGAAAATCAAGTGAACCAATTGGTTAGATTTCCCAAGTCCTAGCCAAATCCTAAGGAAAGACTAGAGTTAGTGGAATTCCAGTTAATTAGCCGACATAACAATCAATCATGAATAGTTGGTAACTCAAGAGCTTCCAGTTAATCAATTAAAGCCAATAATATAAAAAGCTAAATAAGAATCATAAATATCTAGAATACCTCAAATAACATACATTCAAAGCAATAAAATCTAACATGGACAATATTCATAAGCCAATTGGGCAACATAAATCAAACATAAATAAAAGCATTAAAGTATCTCAAAGTAGAAGAGAAGTCAAAATAAAGGAATATTGAACCTGATGTGAAGATGAGATAAATCCCTAATTTCTAAAAATCCTAATCCTAAATCCTAAGAGAGAAGAGAGAGCATCTCTCTCTAAAAAACTACATCTAAATCCTAAAAAGTGAATTATGAAAGCCTGATGAGTCTCTACATGTTCCCTGACTTTAATCTGTGTTTCTGGGCCAAAAACTGGGTTGAAATCCGGCCCAGAATCTCTGCCAGTGACTTTTGTAATTCTGCAGATCGCGCACGTCACGCGGACGCGTCATTCGGTGTTTTTTCTTTTCCATGCGGGCGCGTCGTCCATGCCTCCGCGTCGCTTATGCTTTTCCAATCCGCGCGTCTGCATCACTCATGCGGCCGCGTCACTGCGAATTCCTTTCTTCCGTGCGGTGGCGTCGCTGACGCGTCCGCGTCACTTTCCGCTGGTCATCTCCTCAATTTCTTGTGTTCCTTCCATTTTTGCAAGCTTCTCTCCCAATCTCTCACTCATTCATGCCCTATAAAGCCTGAAACACTTAACACACAGATCAAGGCATCGAATGGTAATAAGAGAGTATTAAGATTAGCTAAATTAAGACCAAAGAAGCATGTTTCCAATCATGTAATAATTTTAGGAAGGAAATATAAATGCATGCTAATTATATGAATAAGTGGGTAAAGACCATGATAAAACCACACAATTAAACACATTGTAAACCATAAAATAGTGGTTTATCAACCTCCCCACACTTAAACATTAGCATGTCCTCATGCTGAACTCAAGGAGACCAAATAAATGATTAGGGAAAGGCAAGACTTATACAATGCAACCTATGAATGTGAATGCAACTACATGCAAAGATGATTCTACCTACTTGGTGAAAAAGTAAATAAATCTTTCAAGAACAAATACGAACTGGATTTTAGTAATTCAAATCACAAAATACAATATGAATAACTTGCAAGAAGAAGATAGCTCATGAAGGCAGGGGACATAGAATCAAGCATTAAACCCTTACTGGTAGTGTATATCGCTCTAGTCTATCAAGTGTCTAAGGTTAATCACTCTACTCTTCCCTATTCATGCTTTCTAAACTTTGTTCTTTACCTAACCAATCAACAATATTTAATGTACCAATGCAAACATCATGAGGTCTTTTCCAAGGTTGTAATGGGGCTAAGGTGAAGGTAAGGGTATATATAAGGCTAAGTGAGCTAGTAAAGTGAATCCTTGAGTACTCTAAGATCTCTCCTAACAAATACATACTCTATACAAATTTTAAAATTATACTTAGCCTCCCATAATTTCCACTTTTGTATGATTCTCATACTCATGTACCAAATTTTTTATATTTCTTTACTTTTATCACATGTGCATTGATCTTTCAACTTGACATTGGGGTAATTCTGTCCCCTTATTTGTTTACTTATTTATTGAAATTTTTATTTTTATTTTTATTTTTATTTTTTTTGAATCATAAAAGCAAACATAACTTATCAATGCACATGGATTTTCCATTATTTTTCTATTTTGGTTTTTCATGAGTAGGTTTCCGAATTCCCAATATTCAAATAAATTAGAAATATGATACATTCCCTTATTAACCCATGTTCCCACAGTTTCCCCACACTTATTTGATGCATAATTTCTATCTTAAGCTAACCAAAGATTCACTTGAGATTTTTAATTTATTTTTCTGCTTAAGGCTAGTAATGTGGTTATAGAACAAGAGGGGATTTAAAAAAACTCAAGGGGGCTAACAAGGGTGATGTAAAAGGTAGGCCAATTTGGGATAAGTGAGGAATTTAAACAATGGCCTCAATCATATGTAGGCATATAAATACACTAAATAATGGACATATAGAATGGAGCAAAGCAAAGATTGCAATTATAGAGAAGAAAACACACAAGAATAAAATATCATGGTTAAATAATGTAACCATATAAATAAGCTCAAAATCTCACGGGTTGTGTGTTCTTTGACTCAAAAACCATGTTCCAAATACAACTTCAAAAAAATTTAACAAAAAAATTTCAATTTAAATTAGTGAAATACTATAAAAATTTCTTGAAAAAGAAAATATTACTTCAACCAAGTAGTGGCTAAATGCATAAAATCAAACAAACATGCAAATGAAACA
Source organism: Arachis hypogaea (assembly GCF_003086295.3). Lineage (NCBI taxonomy): Eukaryota > Viridiplantae > Streptophyta > Magnoliopsida > Fabales > Fabaceae > Arachis > Arachis hypogaea. Next base: position 40,729,818 of record NC_092039.1, read on the forward strand.
ATTAACAAATTAACATTGGTGTTGAGAAGGGACTAACTAACCCGTGGAGATCGGTATCGACCTCCCCACACTTAAAAATTGCACCGTCTTCGGTGCATGCCGAGATGTGCAGGTGGATGGGGGTTGTGATTCCTCAGCTGGGGCTCTTTTGGTTCCTTTCCTTGCCGGTGGTTTGGAAGTAGCTTTCTCTTTACCCTTCTTGGTGGCCATCCTGAAAAGGGAAAAAGAAAGTAACTTTGAAAGCGAAGGGTTAGAGCAAGGAAGAGAGCGGAAAAAGTGGTAATCAATGCACAATAAAGAGGAATGACGTTACCACATGGTCATGACTACATGTGAAAAGTTAATCAATGGAAATATAGCAAGTGCATGTAATAATAATTAAATGCAAGATGTTGATTGGCATGCTGGCAAAGACATGAGTAGCATAGATCAAGCATTCAATGTCCAAGTTAGATTACCAAGTCTTTCAAACTAACAATATGTTTGTAATGACAATTATAAATAATTAATAAAATATAAAAAGGGTTTTGTGAAAAACAGGCATGAAAGTAGGATAACAGAAAAGTAGTGCGTGATGCCATACGGGCTTTTTCACAAACACATAGCATGCATGGTAAATAAGTTATTGAAAGTGTTAAATTAAACATGCAAGAAACCCTATAAAAATAATATATAATTGTCAAACAGTTCCTTTTAATAATTCACAAGCAAAATGTGGAAAATAATGATCCAAATAAATTTCCAACACCAACATAAAAATGCATGAAAATAAAAAAAGAAAGGAGAAAGAAGGAAGAAGAAAGAAGAAAGGATAGAAGAGATTAGGATTAGAGAAGAAAAAAAAAAGATAATTGGCGCTGATCTGGATAAGTTGTGCGGCGCAGGTGATGCGGACGCGTGGTGCACGCGAACGCGTGGGGTGTGATGAATTCAAGTGACGCGGACGCGTGGGGCACGCGGATGCGTGACTCGAATTGTGCTAGTGGCACGAGAGTAGCCGCGCGCTCGCGTAACTTTCTGTTTGAAACTCATTTTACCAAAATTTAGAGTGACGCGATCGCATGATTGACGCGATCCCGTGGATGAACTGAATGTGAAAATGGCGCGGACGCGTGGGGCACGCGTTCGCGTGGTAAGGCTTGTGCTTCAAGCACGGCGCCAGCCCAGGTTCAGCGCGACTTTCGGCCATACATCCCTTTTTACGTCGATTTTGAGGGCACGCGTTCGCGTGGGTGACGCGGACGCGTGGGAGGCATTTTTCCCTCATGACGCGGATGCGTTAGCGACGCGGTCGCGTGGGTCAGTTTGTGCCAAAGGCACGCCTCCAGCCACACTCTCGCGTGACTCTCTGTTCAAATCTTTTTTCTTCAAAACGCACTAGTGACGCGGACGCGTCAGCAACGCTGCCGCGTCGCGTGCGTGCTATTTTTTTTATGCAGTATGCAGAATGAAAAATGCAATGAATGTCATGCAAAAATTGCAGGTTCAATAAAAATTCAAAAACAGACTAAAATTAAAACTAAAAAGAGAACGATCATACCATGGTGGGTTGTCTCCCACCTAGCACTTTTAGTTAAAGTCCTTAAGTTGGACATTTGATGAGCTTCCTGTCATGGTGGTTTATGCTTGTACTGATCCAGGAATCTCCACCAATGTTTGGAATTCCAACAGCCTCCAAGTAAGCTAAAGCAGGTGACAAGGCCCCAAGAGTATTAATTTCTAGATTGAATTCCGGGGTCCCAAACCTTGCTTTTGCACCCGTCTTCTTGTTGAGCAATATTGTTTCATCCAGGTGGCAAGCAGTCTGAATTCTCACTAAAGCAGCTAAACAACTTCCTAGATCCATTCAGCTGAGCTCTATACCAACCTTTGCATTTAAACTTTGAGCTTCCAACCATAATGAACTTTGCAGGATAATTCTTACCACTGATCATCTTCCTCTTGCTCTTAATGCCACAAAGAGCTCTAAGTTGACCATCCGTCTCCAGTAGCCCATATTCAAGTGGAATTAGAAAGCTAAGGGATATGAATTTTACCCACTTGAATGTTGTGAAGGATGATGGCAACTTAGGGGGAGGTGTTTGGAATGAACGTGGAAGCTCCACTCCCTTGTGCTCTTCTCTGAATTCCTCCACTTCCTTGCAAACCTTTTCCATTCCAGCCATGTCCTGGTCAAAGTCTTCCATATCTTCCTCATCACTTGAGTCATAATTAGGAGGTTGAGAAAAGTCGACCTCTGCATCATCTTCGTATTCACTTGGGGAAGATTCTTCTGTCTAAAAAAATTCACTTGCGGGTGCAAGTTCATCACTAGGAGGACTTGACTGGTGACTATCATCATCAAGGAAACTTGCTTCTTGGGTTATTCCGTCCAGTTCTTCATAAGATATCTACATTGGAGGCTGCGCAACATCCTCTTGAGCATCAATTGTAACATTGATGGGAGCAGAAATTGTTGAATTAAAAATTATTAAAATATATATGTTGCAAGTATAGTTCTTAACTCACCAGAAATCCACTTATCAATTTAGAAAGGTGTCACAGAAATTTAAAATTAAAATACTGGGAGTATGAATCTCAGGTCGTCTCCCAACGAGTTGTAGAAAAGTGTGCCATTTTATTAATCAGATGTTTTTTTAAAAGGTTTGAGTTGAGTAAACAGGAAATAAAATTGGAGAATTTGAATAATGTAAATAAAAGCCTTGACTGGGAAGTGATTAGTTGGAAGTCTCGCTGTTGTTGGATTACTCTCTAGATTAATTGATAATTAAAGGTTATCCTGTTTAGTTATCTCTTACTAGGTAAGGGAAAGTCAAACAAGTTGGGATGCTATGCCTGTTCACAAGTTGTAACCCACTTAATTAAAAGGGATTGGTGTTAGTGACTAGAGGGCAAGCCAACAATAACCCAATTATAATCTTTCTTTCAAGCCTTCCAACTCAAGGGTTCCTTTCAATCAACTCCCCATCAAGTTAGGGAACTACTCGCTCATTGTGAATGTAAAATTCATAACATATGAAAGGGAATTGAAGAAAGACATTGTAAATAAAGATCAAAATAATCAATTAAAAATAAAAGTAATCCTTGTATTAAATAATCCTAAAAATATTCCAATGGTAAAATTAAACAAAGCAAAGGACATGGAAGAGTAAAGCCAAGAAAAGAAAACGAACTAGAATGACGAAGTCTTGATGAGGTAATAACTCTTCTCAGTATCCCAATGCAAAAATTGGTAGAAAAATAAAATCCTAAGAACTTTGAATGTCTAGAGAGAAAACCTAGAGGAGGAGTAAAAACTAGATCTAAAACTAAAACTCTGTAGAATGAATGTTGTCTCTGGTTTCTGCATGTTTTCTGGCTCTAGTCTGCTGTTTTGGGACGAAAACTGGGTCAAAATAGGGCCCAAAATCGCCCCCAGCGAATCCTGCAGATTATGCAGATCGCGCACGTCTCGCGATCGCGTCTTCCATGCGGACGTGTCATTCGCGTTTTTCCCTGCCACGCGTTCGCGTCATCCACGCCTCCGCGTCACTTGTGCTTTTCCATTCTACACGGTCGCGTGAGCCATGTGGCCGCGTCACTGCAATTTCTCCTCTTTCGCGCGAACGCGTGAGCTATGCGGCCGCGTCACTTCTCGCTGGTTATCTCGTCAATTTCTTGTGTTCCTTCCATTTTTGCTAGCTTCCCTTCCATTCTCCAACTCATCCATGCCCTATAAAGCCTGAAATACTTAACACACAGATTACGGCATCGAATGGGATAAAGAAGAACTAAAATGCATAATTAAAAAGTCTCTAGGAAGCAGTTTTCAACCATGTAGTAATTTCAGGAAGGAAATATAAATGCATGCTAAATTAATGAATAAGTGGGTAAGGATCATGATAAAACCACATAATTAAACACAATATAAACCTTAAAATAGTGGTTTATCAACCTCCCCACACTTAAACATTAGTATGTCCTCATGCTTAATTGAAGGAGATAAGATAAATAAGTGTGAACATGTAGAAACTCATGCAATGCAATGCACAATATATATATATATATATATATATATATATATATATATATATATATATATATATATATATGAATGCAACTATATGATTCTTGCCCACTTGATCAAAAATAAATAAGCTCTTCAAAATAATTACAAATCAAATTCCACTAATTCTATCATTATATAGTAAAATAGATAAAAGTGCAAGAAGATAGCTCATGAAAGCAGGGAACATGGAAATTCAAGTATTGAACCCTCACTGATGATGTATGTACGCTCTAATCTCTCTAGTGTATAGGGTAATCACTCTATCCTTCTCCAATCATGCTCTCTAACTTTTGTTTTTCTCCTAACCAATCAACAACAGTTAATATGCCAATGCAAACATCATGAGGTCTTTTCAAGGTTGTAATGGGGCTAAGGTAAGGATAGGGATACATATATGGTTAAGTGAGCTTATAAATTGAATCTTTAATTAACCCAACTTTAACCCAACCTATGTATTTTATATAACTTTAGAATTCATACCTAACTACCCAGAATTCCCTTTTACATTCCATACTCATGTATTAATTTTATCATATGTGCATTGATCTTTGAATTTTTAATTCAGCATTGGGGTAATTTTGTCCCCTTATTTATTTATTGATTTTTTTTATTTTATAAAAATAAACATAGCTTATCAATGCACATAGATTTTTAATTCTTATAGTTTCACATGAGTAGGTATCCAAATTCCCATTGTATTACCATGACACATTCCCTTAATAACTTTTGTTCCCACAAATTCTCATACTTAACTAGCATACACAATTCTATCTTAAGCTAACCAAAGATTCAATTTGGGATATACAATTATTTTTCCGCTTAAGGTTAGTAATGTGGTAAAATATAGAACAAATGGGATTTAAACGCTCAAAGTGGTTAACAAAGGTAATTAAAAAGGCTAGGTTTAATTTGGATAAGTGAGTTTAAATAAATAATGGCCTCAATCACATGCAAGCATATAAACATAATAAATATTGGACATATAGGATGAAACAAAATATAGATTACAATCATAGAGAAGTAAACACACAAGAATAAAATAATTATGGTTAAATAATGTAACCATGCATAAAGGCTCAAATTTTCACCGGTTGTGTGTTCTTTAGCTCAAAAATCATGTTCCAAATACAACTTCAAGCAATTTTAACATAAGAGTTTTGATTAAAATTAGTGAAATTTTGTTCCAAAGATAGCTTTTTAGAAGAAACTTATTGTCTTTTCAATCAAGTAGAACATGCATGCAACTAACCTATTTCTATGCAATTTATCCTATTCTATAAAAGAAAGAAAATCTAACTAAAATATCATAATTTATTGGTGCTAGGGAAGAGAAATTACCTCTGAAAGTCAGGTACTGACCGACCTCCCCACACTTAAGGCTTTGCACCGTCCTCGGTGCCATCTGTCAGGAACAATGGTGGGCTGGTAGCAGTGTCTCCCCAGTCGGGGCCGTCATGGCTCCCTGTGCTGGTGAAGGTAGTGGAGTCCGGGGTGTTTGAGTCTTTGCAATCTCCTCTAAGCAGCTCTCTGAGGTGTTTGAAACGGCGTTGGTTGCGGCGCTCTCGGATCTTTGCTTTCTTTTCATGTAGGTCCAACTGCTTCAGTATGCAGCAGTTGACTAGTAGATAGTGGAGGAGCTGTAGCATCCTCTGTGGACTGGCTGGTAGTGGCAAGCTGTGGCCGGAGATATCTCTCGTTAGGGACATACTAATCATCCTATGGAAGAATGGCTTTGGTGTCTCCAACTCTGTAGGATACTCCGGCTGCTGAGATAAGATCAGAGACCAATGCGGGGAAAGGTAGGTTGCCCGCGATCTGCACATGTTCCATAGCATTCCGGATATGTCTCGGTAAATTAAGAGGCTGGTCTGTGAGGATGCACCATAGTAGAACGGCCATGTCTGCTGTGAAGGAGGACTCATGAGTACTCGGTAAGACGTAATGGGACATAATCTGGGCCCATACGTGAGCCTCTAAGGTGAGTGCAGAAGCCGAGATTCCCTTAGGACGGGAACGATGGTATCCAAAGATCCATTTACTGCCAGGTCAAGCAATAACTCTGAGAACAACGTCCCAGTCAAAGGTGTATGCCTAGCGCTTGATTGCGGCTTTCTGAAAGGCGTCCAATCCTTCTGGAGCAGGTGGGAGATCTAAGGCTTGCTGTATGGCCTCTTCTGTAATGGGGACTTGCTTCTAGCATAAATAGACGGACTGCAAAGTCGGCAGGTGGAAGTTGGAGTAGAACTCAACAACCCAAGAAAGATTAACCTGTCGTGGCTGTCTTTGTAAGAATCCCCAATGTCTTTGTGCAATTTGTGGCTCAACAAATTCAGCGATACGAGGCGGAAGGATAAGAAGCTGTTCATTGTTGTTATTTCGAGCTGCCAGAATAGGAAACATCTGCTCACAGTAGCGATTTGGGAATCGTGCAGTGTCCTTGGATGGGAAGGCTTGCTCCTTTTCATCAACCTTGATAATCCTTTTAATTCTTTTTGTTGAGGGCTTGACTGCAGTTGAAGAAGGCTCTGCCACTAATGCTCTCTTCGTTCCTTTTCTTGCTGTGGGTTTAGGGGTAGCTTTCTCTTTGCCTTTCTTGGTGGCCATTCTGAAAAAGGAAAGAGAAAGTAAGTTAAATCCAAAGAATTAAAGCAAGGAGGGGGATGGAGTGAGTGATAATCAGTGCATGGTAAAGATGAATGAAATAAACACATGGTCATGACAACATGTGAACAGATCAAGAAAGGGAATAGAATAAGTACACAATAGGGAAGTAGATGCAAGATGTTTATTGGCATGTCGGCAAGGGCATGAGTAGCATAGATCAAGCATCACTTCGTAACAAACTATCACGTTTGTATTGGCAATTAAATTCAGTTAATTAAATAGTAAAGGGAATTTGTGAAAAATATGCTTTGAATAGTAGGAAGTGTAATAGAGAAATGCATAATGCCATATGGGCTTTTTCACAAACACATAGCATGCATGGTAAATAAGGTATAGAAAGTATTAAAGCAAACATGCAAGCAACCTTTAAAGAAAATAATATATAATTGTCAAATAATTTGCAATAATCCACAAGCATATAATGAGGAATGATGACTCAAATAAATTTCTAGCACCATGTAAAAAGGAAAGAAGAAGAAAGAAAATATGGATAATGAAAAAAAAGAAAAGAAAAGAAAATAACATATAAAATAAGAAGAATGATAGAAAAGGAAGGAGGGAAGAAGAAAATAAAACCTTGTTAATGGAGGTGAGAAAGAGAGAGTGAAAGGTGAGATAGAAGGAAGAAGGGAGAAGGAAGAAATAAGGAGAGAAAAGAAAAATCAGGATTTGGAGGAGAGAAAGATAAGATATTTTTGCAATTTTGGTTGAGCTGTGCGGCGCAAGCGACGCGACCGCGTGAGGCATGCGTTCGCGTGATTGCGCTTTAATTTAGTTGACGCGATCGTGTTATTGTGCTTCTGGCACGAGTGCAGCCTTGCGCCTGCACAACTCTTTGTTCAAATTGATATATTTGCCAAATTTGGGGTGACGCGATCGCATGGGGCAAGCGATCGCGTGAGTGGGCTTCAGAAGGGATGACGCGGGCGCGTCAGCGACGCGCTCACGTGATAGGGTTGGTGTGTCCAGCACCACCCTCGCACAATATTTCGTTGTGCACCCCTTTTTACGTCAAAAATTAGAGCACGCGGCCGCGTGGGGCACGCAGTCGCGTGGGAGGTCATGATTCCCATATGACGCGGATGCGTCAGCGACACGGTCGCGTGGGACACTTTGTGCCATTGGCACGCCTCCAGCCAAGCTCCAGCGTGACTCTCTGTTCGTTTTTTTTATTTTCTCCCCTTTCCTTGCGACGCGGACGCGTCGCTGATGCGGTCGCGTCGCGGGCATTTTTTTTGTATGCAAATGCAGATGCACGAAATGTGTTGATAAAGAGAAGAGTTATTAAATAGAAAAACTAAAAATAAAGAAAAGAATGATCATACCATGGTGGGTTGTCTCCCACCTAGCACTTTACTTTAACGTCCGTAAGTTGGACGCTCCACAAGCTCAATCTTCTGCCATGTGGGGATCTTCCAAGAGGAAGATCTCAAGCTCCTTGTTTTTCTGCATCTTCTCGCCATGGTGCAGCTTCAGACGTTGTCCATTAACTTTGATAAGTTTAGAGCTTGAAGGATGGCTTAGGTGATAAACTCCGTATGGTTCGGCCTTCTCTACTCTGTATGGACCTTCCCATCTTGATCTCAACTTGCCTGGCATGAGCCTCAGTCGAGACTTGTAGAGGAGGACTAAATCCCCAGGCTGGAACTTTTTTCTCTTGATGTGCTGATCATGTACAGCCTTCATCTTCTCCTTGTATATTCTCGAGTTCTCATAAGCTTCTAGGCGAAGGCTCTCCAGTTCTTGCAGTTGCAACTTCCTTTCAGCTCCGGCGTCCTCAATTCCCATGTTGCACTCCTTGACTGCCTAATAGGCTCTGTGCTCTACTTCAACTGAGAGATGATAAACTTTTCCATAAACTAAGCGGAAAGGGCTCATCCCAATAGGTGTTTTATATGCTGTCCTGTATGCCCATAGTGCATCTTATAGCCTGGTGCTCCAGTCTTTTCTATGAGGTTTGACTATCTTCTGCAAGACATGCTTTATCTCTCTATTTGACACCTCGACTTGCCCAATGGTCTGAGGATGGTATGCTGTTGCAACCTTATGAATTATCCCATGCTTCTTCATTAATCCTGTGAGTCTCCTGTTACAAAAATGGGTGTCTTGATCGCTCACGATTGCTCATGGTGATCCAAAGCGGCAAATAATATGGTTTCTCACAAAGGAAACAACATTGTTAGCATCATCAGTGCGGGTAGGAATTGCTTCCACCCATTTGGAAACGTAATCCACAGCTAACAATATATAAAAATAACCATTAGAATTTGGAAACGGACCAATGAAGTCAATGCCCCAAACATAAAAAATTTCACAAAAAAGCATAATTTGTTGAGGCATCTCATCCCTCCTGGATATATTACCAAATTTTTGGCATGGGTGACAAGATTTACAAAACTCAGCAGCATCTCTAAAAGGAGTAGGCCACCAGAATCCATAGTCTAAGATCTTTCTAGCTGTTCTTTGAGGGCCAAAATGTCCTCCACTCTCAGATGAGTGACAGGCCTCTAAAATGGACTGGAATTCTGATTGAGGCACACAACGTCTAATTACCTGATCAGCGCCACATCTCCATAAATATGGGTCATCCCATATATAATATTTAGACTCGCTCTTCAGCTTGTCTCTTTGATGCTTAGAAAAGTGTGGAGGAAATGTGCGGCTAATTAGATAATTAGCTACAGGTGCGTACCAAGGGACTACTTCAGATACTGCTTGCAGGTTATCCAGTGGAAAATTATCATCTATAGGAGTAGAATCATCCTTGATGTGCTCAAGGCGACTCAAGTGGTCTGCCACTAGATTCTGGTTACCACTCCTATCCTTTATTTCTAAATCAAATTCTTGTAATAGCAGTATCCAACGTATGAGCCTTGGTTTGGACTCCTTTTTAGCTAATAAATACTTTAAAGCTGCATGGTCTGAATACACTACTACTCTAGTACTAAGTAAATAAGCTCAGAATTTATCCAGAGCAAAAATAATAGCAAGAAGCTCTTTCTCAGTAGTAGTATAATTGGATTGGGCAGCGTCTAAAGTCTTAGACGCATAAGCAATAACAAAAGGATCCTTACCTTCACGCTGAGCCAGCGCTACTCCTACTGCATGGTTGGAAGTATCGCACATGATTTCAAATGGCTGGCTCCAGTCTGGTGCTCTCACAATCGGAGCTTGAGTCAGGTCGGTCTTCAGCTTATCAAACGCTTGTTTGCAATCTTTACTGAACTCGAACTCAATATCCTTCTGCAGTAATCTGGATAAGAGAAGTGCTACCTTACTGAAGTCCTTAATAAATCTCCTGTAAAAACCTGCATGGCCAAGGAACGAACGGACTTCCCTCACAGAGGAGGGGTAAGGTAAACTAGAAATAACATTCACCTTTGCTGGGTCTATAGAAATGCCAGTATTAGATACAACATGTCCTAGTACAATCCCTTGTTTTACCATAAAGTGACATTTCTCAAAATTTAATACAAGGTTTGTATTGACACATCTATCTAATACTCTAGATAGTCCATCTAAGCAAAGGCTAAAAGAATCATCATAAACGCTAAAATCATCCATAAAAACCTCCATACAGTCCTCAATAAGATCAGAGAAAATGCTCATCATGCACCTCTGGAAAGTAGCTGGTGCATTGCACAAGCCAAAGGACATTCTCTTGTAAGCATAAGTCCCAAAAGGACATGTAAAGGTAGTCTTTTCCTGATCCTCAGGAGCTACATGAATCTGGAAATAACCTGTGTAAGCATCTAAAAAGCAATAATGTGATTTACCTGACAGGCGATCTAGCATTTGATCAATGAATGGGAGTGGGTAGTGATCCTTACGAGTAGCTTGGTTGAGACGCCTGTAATCAATGCAGACTCTCCAAGCGTTCTGTACTCTGGTTGCTATGAGCTCTCCATGCTCATTCTTCACTGTAGTTACTCCAGACTTCTTGGGTACCACTTGTACTAGGCTGACCCATTCACTGTTTGAAATGGGATAGATGATACCTGCTTCCAATAGTCTGGTCACTTCCTTTTTGACAACTTCCAAAATAGTGGGATTCAGTCTTCTTTGGGGTTGGCGGACAGGTCTTACTCCCTCTTCTAAAAATATTCTATGCTCATATACTTGAGGGTTGATGCCTACTATGTCTGCCAAACTCCACCCAATTGCTTTCTTGTGCTTCCTCAGCTCACTAAGTAACTGCTCTTCTTGTTCAGGAGTGAGGTCCTGTGCAATAATAACTGGAAACTTTTGCTGGTCCTCAAGGTAAGCATATTTGAGGTGTGGAGGGAGAGGTTTCAATTCCAACTTCTGGTTATGGTTTGGCTTTGACTTCCCCACACTTAGACCTTGTCCTATGTACCTATCCTCGAACTCTTCCTGGTGAACTTCAGCTACGGTTTCATCTATGATGTCACACTGGAAGATAGAACGATCTTCTGGAGGGTTGTTTATGACTCCATTCAGATTGAAGATTACCATTCGGCCATCTATCTCAAAGGAGTATGTTCCTGAAAAAGCATCTAATTTGAATTTTGATGTCTTCAGGAATAGTCTCCCAAGTAGGATTGATGATGGCTTATCTGAGTCATTATGGGGCATCTCCAAGATATAGAAATCAGTGGAAAATGTGAGCCCTTTAATGTTCACTAAAACATCTTCAGCAACCCCAGCTACTGTAATAATGCTTTTATCTGCTAACACAAAACGAGCTGCCGACCTTTTTAAGGGAAGGAGCCTCAAAACATCATATATAGATAAAGGCATTATGCTAACACATGCTCCTAAATCACACATGCAATCATAAATTACTACACCACCAATAGTACAACTAACTATACAAGGACCTGGCTCACTACATTTTTCAGGTAAATTTTCTATTAAAGCAGATATAGAGCTTCCTAAAGGAATAGTTTCTAATTCATTAATTTTGTCTTTATGTATGCACAAATCTTTTAGAAACTTTACATATTTAGGTACCTATTGAATGACATCAAAAAGGGAAACAGTTACCTCAACCTTTTTGAAGATTTCTACCATTTTGGGGTCAGGTTCCAACTGCTTCCTGGGCTTCCTTGCAAGTTGTGGAAATGGAATGGGAGTGGTGTTTTCTGTAGTGTCTGCACCTTTTGGTGCTTCCTCTTGTGGTTGAGCTTCTTCTTCATCAGCTATGTCCTGTATGTCCTCTTCCTCTTCAACATCTTCTATTTCTACTACCTCTTCAGCTGAGGCGTGTTCTGGCGGGCTTGGCTCCTCCTGATTCCTCTCCTGCAATGTGGTTCCGGACCTTAGAGTGATGGCATTAATACCACTCTTTGGGTTAGGTAATGGTTGAGAGGGGAGTCCACCAGAGCTTGAGGACTGATTGTTGGAGTTATTCATTGATCCAATCTGTGAGACAAGGGTTTGCAAAGTAGAATTCAAACCATTCAGAGTAGAAGTAAGGTTGTTTTCCATGGCCTGTTGCCTCTGATCAATGGATTGTAGTAATTCATCATTAGGAGATGAAGAGGGATAAGTGATCTGAGAGGTCTGCTGAGATGCTTGAGACTGTCTTAAATGAGGTGCTCTGTAGGACTGAGTCTGATTCTGCTGCCTGAAGTTGTTATTGTTATTCTACCTCTGATTTCCATTGTTATCTCTGCCTCCTCTGTTATGATTATCTCTCCAACCCTGATTAGAATTATCTCTCCAGCCTTGGTTAGAATTATCCTGCCATCCTTGGTTATAGTTGCCACCTTGATTGTACCCTTGATTGGGACGGTCATAAAAGTTATAAGTGGCTGCTATAGTGTTGTCTTCTTGTTGGAGCTGTGGACACTCATCGGTATAGTGACTGTAATCTGCACAGATTCCGCACACTCTTTGTGGAACTAACTGCTGGCTGTGCTATGGTGGAGAGGGCTGAACTTGCTGAGGTTGTTGGTGATTCAGTTGCATCTGCTTCAGCAAGTTAGTCAATTCACATAAGCTCTGGGCTATAGCAGTAGTCTCTTTATTAGTGGATACCTCCGCAATAGCTCTTGACCGATTTTGTCTCTGCCTATAATTCCTAGTAGAGTCAGCTAAGTCCCTGATCAATTGCCATGCTTCTTCCGTAGTCTTGTACTTTTTCATAGAACCATTGCTAGCACCTTCCAGTGTGGTCCTATCTTGAGATTTTAAACCCTGTGTAAAGTAACCGAGCAAAACTATCTTGTCAATCATATGATGGGGACATGCATCTCGAAGAGTATTGAAGTGTTCCAGGTATTCATAGAGGGTCTCAGATTCATCCTGAACGATCATAGACATGTCCTTCCTCAGCTTATCGGCAACTTCAGTTGGAAAGAATTTATCCAGAAACTCTCTCCTAAGTGCATCCCAGTTGGAAACAGTTGCTCCGGGTTGAGTGTAGTACCACTCTCTTGCCTTTTCCTCCAGAGAAAACGGGAAGGCTTTAAATAGAATAGAGATTTCAACAGTGCCATCACGCTTAACAGTAGAACAAGCGGTCTGAAAATCCCTAAGATGCTTGATAGGCTCTTGAGCAGGTAAGCCATGAAACTTGGACATCAAGTTGAGTAGTGAAGACTTTATTTCAAAATCTACAGCTACTGCTGGGTGGTGCGCCTGGAATGGTTAGAGCATAAAATCAGGGGTTCCTTCCTCCTGGATAGTGACTCTTCTGAGCACTGCCATGTCACCTGCACGTAAATGTACTGGATCAGGAGAGAGGGAGCTTGTTTCTTTTTTAGATGACGGTTCCGGTTCGTCCTCAAAGAGGAGTCGCCAACGCCTAGCTTGCCTTATATGTGAAAGAGTTCTTTCAATCTCAGGGTCAAATGCTGGCAAGCTTGGATCAGGAAGTGAACGCGTCATTTAACGAAAGAAACGTACAGCTGATAGTGATAGAATGAGAAGAAAAATTGCAATAAAAAATAAATACCAATCAATAAATTAACACACTGTTGCAGCTCCCCGGCAACGGTGCCAAAAATTGATGGGAGCAGAAATTGGTGAATTAAAAATTATTAAAATATATATATTGCAAGTATAGTTACTAACTCACCAGAAATTCACTTATCAATTTAGAAAGGTGTCACAGAAATTTAAAATTAAAATATTGGGAGTATGAATCCCAAGTCGTCTCCCAACGAGTTGCAGAAAAGTGTGCTATTTTATTAATCAGATGTTTTTTTAAAAGGTTTGAGTTGAGTAAACAGGAAATAAAATTGGAGAATTTGAATAATGTAAATAAAAGCCTTGACTGGGAGTTGATTAGTTGGAAGTCCCACTGTTGTTGGATTACTCTCTAGATTAATTGATAATTAAAGGTTATCATGTTTAGTTATCTCTTACTAGGTAAGGGAAAGTCAAACAAGTTGGGATGCTATGCCCATTCACAAGTTGCAACCCACTTAATTAAAAGGGATTGGTGTTAGTGACTAGAGGGCAAGCCAACAATAACCCAATTATAATCTTTCTTTCAAGCCTTCCAACTCAAGGGTTCCTTTCAATCAACTCCCCATCAAGTTAGGGAATTACTCGCTCATTGTGAATGTAAAATTCATAACATATGAAAGGGAATTGAAGAAAGACATTGTAAATAAAGATCAAAATAATCAATTAAAAATAAAAGTAATCCTTGTATTAAATAATCCTAAAAATATTCCAATGGTAAAATTAAACAAAGCAAAGGACATGGAAGAGTAAAGTCAAGTAAAGAAAACGAACTAGAATGACAAAGTATTGATGAGGTAATAACTCTTCTCAGTATCCCAATGCAAAAAGTGGTAGAAAAATAAAATCCTAAGAACTATGAATGTCTAGAGAGAAAACCTAGAGGAGGAGTAAAAACTAGATCTAAAACTAAAACTCTGTAGAATGAATGTTGTTTCTGGTTTCTGCATGTTCTCTGGCTCTAGTCGGCTGTTCTGGGCCGAAAACTGGGTCAAAATAGGGCCCAAAATCACCCCCAGCGAATCCTGCAGATTATGCAGATCGCGCACGTCACGCGATCACGTCTTCCATGCGGACGCGTCATTCGCGTTTTTCCCGGCCACGCATTTGCGTCATCCACGCCTCCGCGTCACTTGTGCTTTTCCTTCCGCGCGGTCACGTGAGCCATGCGGCCGCGTCACTGTGATTTCTCCTCTTTCGTGCAAACGCGTGAGCCATGCGGCCGTGTCACTTCTCGCTGGTTATCTCCTCAATTTCTTGTGTTCCTTCCAATTTTGCTAGCTTCCCTTCCATTCTCCAACTCATCCATGCCCTATAAAGCCTGAAATACTTAACACACAGATTACAGCATCGAATGGGATAAAGGAGAACTAAAATGCATAATTAAAAAGTCTCTAGGAAGCAGTTTTCAACCATGTAGTAATTTCAGGAAGGAAATATAAATGCATGCTAAATTAATGAATAAGTGGGTAAGGATCATGATAAAACCACATAATTAAACACAATATAAACCATAAAATAGTGGTTTATCAAACATCCTTGACGGAATTCTCCACAACTCTGGATTCAGGTGGCGGTTCGACATCTCCTAAATCTTCAACCAACTCTTCTTCTTCTACCATGATAGCTTCCTCTATTTGTACCAGTACGAAGTTATGCTCTATGCTATCCACTGGAGCTTCTAGCGTCTTCTTCGTGCTGCGTTCTTCATTAGATTCTCCACATGAAGCCATGGGAGTCTGTTGAATGTCCGAACGTTATAAAGGTAATCGATTTCTTGCTTGATCCAGGTATTTAAGGATGGAATCGTATTCATCCTTAATGATTTCCTGTTTAACCATTTCTTCACCTTCAAGTACAAAATCCTTCTTGATGGCTTCTTTTCTATGATAACTCTCTTCAACTACTCCTTCATCTGCAAAGGTCTCTACTACCTTTACCTTTAGTGCCTCCTCTAGCTCCTTATGAAGTATGGATTCGCGAAGATGATCCTTTCTCTCTTGTTCCATATCAATAGTATCATTGGGATCATGTTGCTCTTGGGTTGATGGATGTGGGTGCTCTTCCATGGATGGTGGTGATGGGATGGGTGGATCATTATATGGTTGAGATGGAAGTGCAGTGGAGCTTGAGGGTTGAATATTGGGTGTAGGGGGTTGGCCCAAGCAGGATATAAGTTCTTGAAGAGTAGAGGCAAGACTAGTGATAGAGGCAAGTTTGCTTTCCATGGAGGTTTGGGGTGGATAGGAGGGTTCATTTGTTGGGAGAAATGGTTCATATGGTGGTTGGTGTGGTGAATAAGGATTGGGATCATATGGAGGTGAATGGTGGAAAGGGGCTTGTGAGTGTGGTGGTTTAAAATTATGTTGTGAGGATTGTCTCTGAGCATACGGTGGGACTTGTTGGTAGCTACTAGGCGGTCCACCATATCTATCAGCTTGGTATGCATTGTAGGATGGTCTTTGTCTGTGATATCTTGGAAGGTGTTGTTGCCTAAAGGGTTGATCAGATCCTCTTGGCTCTGTCCCTCTTTGATTGGTTTGACCTTGATGCATATTCCTCTTATAACTTCCTCTTCCTGCAACATAGTTGTAACCATACTCATAGCCAAAGGGGTGAGAGTTCATAGTAGTAGGAGAAAATAAAAACAAAAATTAATAAAAAGAAAATATTTTGAAAAAGATTTGAATTCTCTTTTTTTTTGAAAAATATTTACAATAACCAATAATAAGGCACACGTTTGCAATTCCCCGGCAACGGCGCCATTTTGAAGAACTGAAGATTGATGGTTTAGAAGTTATAGTAAACTCTCGTTGTAAGTATAGTTACAAAACCAAGCAATCAACCTTTCTTACAAATGTTTTGGTTGTCACAAGTAACAAACCCCTAAATAAATTGATAACCAAAGTATTTAAACCTCGGGTCGTCTTCTCAAGGAATTGCAGGGAGGTATGTTCTTATTATTGGTTATGAAGATTTGTAAATCGGGGTTTTGAAGATGAGGAACAAGTAATTTAAATGGCAGATAAAATAAATAATTAACTATAAAATAAACTCTTGGTAAGATATGAAAACTCGGAAGTCCTATCCTAGTTACTCCTATAAGAATGGAAGTTAATCCCACTTAGTTAACCTTTGCATAAGCAAGGGAAAATCAAGTGAACCAATTGGTTAGATTTCCCAAGTCCTAGCCAAATCCTAAGGAAAGACTAGAGTTAGTGGAATTCCAGTTAATTAGCCGACATAACAATCAATCATGAATAGTTGGTAACTCAAGAGCTTCCAGTTAATCAATTAAAGCCAATAATATAAAAAGCTAAATAAGAATCATAAATATCTGGAATACCTCAAATAACATACATTCAAAGTAATAAAATCTAACATGGACAATATTCATAAGCCAATTGGGCAACATACATCAAACATAAATAAAAGCATTAAAGTATCTCAAAGTAGAAGAGAAGTCAAAATAAAGGAATATTGAACTTGATGTGAAGATGAGATAAATCCCTAATTTCTAAAAATCCTAATCCTAAATCCTAAGAGAGAGGAGAGAGCCTCTCTCTCTAAAAAACTACATCTAAATCCGAAAAAGTGAATTATGAATGCCTGATGAGTCTCTACATGTTCCCTGACTTTAATCTGTGTTTCTGGGCCAAAAACTGGGTTGAAATCCGGCCCAGAATCTCTGCCAGCGACTTTTGTAATTCTGCAGATCACGCACATCACGCGGATGCGTCATTCACGCGGCGTCATTCGGCACTTTTTCTTTTCCATGTGGGTGCGTCGTCCATGCCTCCGCGTCGCTTCTGCTTTTCCAATCCGCGCGTCCGCATCACTCATGCGGTTGCGTCACTGCAAATTCTTTTCTTCCGCGCGGTCGCGTCGCTGATGTGTACGCGTCACATCCCGCTGGTCATCTCCTCAATTTCTTGTGTTCCTTCCATTTTTGCAAGCTTCCTTCCCAATCTCTCACTCATTCATGCCCTATAAAGCCTGAAACACTTAACACACAGATCAAGTCATCGAATGGTAATAAGAGAGGATTAAGATTAGCTAAATTAAGACCAAAGAAGCATGTTTCCAATCATGTAATAATTTTAGGAAGGAAATATAAATGCATGCTAATTATATGAATAAGTGGGTAAAGACCATGATAAAACCACACAATTAAACACATTGTAAACCATAAAATAGTGGTTTATCAGAATACCACAGACAAGGTTTAGACCTTCCGGATTCTCAAGAATGGCCGCCAATACTTCTAGCTTATACCACGAAGATTCTGATCAAGGAATCCAAGAGATATGCGCTCGTTCTAAGGTAGAACGGAAGTGGCTGTCAATCACGCATTCATAAGGATGGATGATGATGAGTGTCACGGATCATCACATCCATCAGGTTGAAGTGCAACGGATATCTTGGAACAAGAATAAGCTGAACTGAATAGAAAATAGTAGTAATTGCATTAAAACTCGAGGTACAGCAGAACTCCACACCCTTAATCTATGGTGTTTAGAAACTCCACCGTTGAAAATACATAAGTGATGAAGGTTCAGGCATGGCCGAATGGCCAGCCCCCATGAATGATCAAAAGACCGAATGGTCAAGAGACTATACTGTCAAAAGACACCTAGTACAATAGTAAAAAGTTCTATTTATATTAAAACTAGTTACTAGGGTTTACAGAAATAAGTAATTGATGCAGAAATCTACTTCCGGGGCCCACTTGGTGTGTGCTTGGGCTGAGCTTGAGCTTTACACGTGCAGAGGCTTCTCTTGGAGTTAAACACCAAGTTGTAACGTGTTTTTGGCGTTTGACTCCAGAATGCAGCATGGAACTGGCGTTGAACGCCAGTTTGCGTCGTCTTGATTCAAATAAAGTATGAACTATTATATATTGCTGAAAAGCTCTAGATGTCTACTTTCCAACGCCATTGAGGGCGCGCCATTTGAAGTTCAGTAGCTCCAGAAAATCTATTTCGAGTGCAGGGAGGTCAGAATCCAACAGCATCAGCAGTCCTTTGTCAGCCTCCTTATCAGAGTTTTGCCCAGGTCCCTAAATTTCAGCCAGAAAATACCTGAAATCACAGAAAAATACACAAACTCATAGTAAAGTCTAGAAATGTGAATTTTACATAAAAACTAACGAAAACATCCCTAAAAGTAGCTAGATCCTACTAAAAACTACCTAAAAACAATGCCAAAAAGCGTATAAATTATCCACTCATCACAATACCAAACGTAAATTGTTGCTTGTCCCCAAGCAACTGAAAATAAATTAGGATAAAAAGAAGAGAATATAATATAAATCTCAAAACATCAATGAATATTAGTTCTAACTAGATGAGCGAAACTTGTAGCTTTTTGCTTCTGAACAGTTTTGGCATCTCACTTTATTCTTTGAAGTTTAGAATGATTGACATCTATAGGAACTCAGAGTTCAGATAGTGTTAATGATTCTCCAAGTTAAGTATTTTGATTCTTGAACACAGCTACTTTTCTGAGTCTTGGCTGTGGCCCTAAGCACTTTGTTTTCCAGTATTACCACCGGATACATAAATGCCACAGACACCTGACTGTGTGAACCTTTTCAGATTGTGACTCAGCTTTGCTAAAGTCCCCAGTTAGAGGTGTCCAGAGCTCTTAAGCACACTCTTTTTGCTTTGGATCATGACTTTAACCACTCAGTCTCAAACTTTTCACTTGGACCTGCATGCCACAAGCACATGGTTAGGGACAGCTTGATTTAGCCGCTTAGGCCTGGATTTTATTTTCTTGGGCCCTCCTATCCATTAATGCTCAAAGCCTTGGATCCTTTTTACCCTTGCCTTTTGGTTTTAAGGGCTATTGGCTTTTTCTGCTTGTTTTTTCTTTTTCTTTCTATAATTTTTTTTGCCACTTTTTTTTTCGCAAGCTTTGTTCTTCACTGCTTTTTCTTGCTTCAAGAATCAATTTTATGATTTTTCAGATCATCAATAACATTTCTCTTATTCATCATTCTTTCAAGAGCCAACAATTTTAACATTCATAAACAACAAGATAAAAAATATGCACTGTTCAAGTATTCATTCAGAAAACAAAAAGTATTGTCACCACATCAATATAATTAAACTAAATTCAAGTATGAATTCGAAACTCATGTACTTCTTGTTCTTTTGTATTAGAAACATTTTTCATTTAAGAGAGGTGAAGGATTCATGGAATTATTCATAGCTTTAAGACATAGTTACTAATGATCATGAAGTAAAGACATAAAACATAGATAAACATGAAGCTTAAAAACCAAAAATAGAGAAATAAGAACAAGGAATGAGTCCACCTTAGTGATGGTGGCACCTTCTTCTTGAATGACTAATGATGTCCTTGAACTCTTCTATGTCTCTTCCTTGCCTTTGTTGCTCCGCCCTCAATGCTCTTTGATCTTCTCTAATCTCATGAAGAATGATGGAGTGCTCTTGGTGTTCCACCCTTAGTTGGTCCATGTTATAACTCAAGTCTTCTAGAGAAGTGTTGAGTTGTTCCCAATAGTTGTTGGGAGGAAAGTGCATCCCTTGAGGCATCTCAGGGATTCCTTGATGATGAGCTTCCTCATGCATCTCTTGAGATCCATGGATGGCCTCTCTTGTTTGCTCCATTCTTTTCTTGGTGATGGGCTTGTCCTCTTCAATGAGGATGTCTCCTTCTATGATAACTCCAGCTGAGTAGCATAGATGGCAAATAAGATGAGAAAAAGCTAGCCTTGCCATGGTGGAGGACTTTTTGGCTATTTTGTAGAATTTAAGAGAGATGACTTCATGAACTTCTACTTCCTCTCCAATCATGATACTATGGATCATGATGGCCCGATCCACAGTAACTTCAGATCGGTTGCTAGTGGGGATGATGGAGCGATGGATGAACTCCAACCATCCTCTAGCCATAGGCTTAAGGTCCAGTCTTCTCAATTGAACCGGCTTGCCTCTTGAGTCTCTTTTCCATTGAGCTCCTTCCACACATATGTCCATAAGGACTTGGTCCAACCTTTGATCAAAGTTGACCCTTCTAGTGTAGGGACGTGCATCTTCTTACATCATAGGCAAGTTGAATGCCAACCTCACATTTTTCGAACTGAAATCTAAGTATTTCCCCCGAACCATTGTAAGATAATTCTTTGGATTCGGGTTCATACTTTGATCATGGTTCCTAGTGATCCATGTATTGGCATAGAACTCTTGAACCATTAAGATTCTGACTTGTTGAATGGGGTTGGTAAGAACTTCCCAACCTCTTCTTTGAATCTCATGTCGGATCTCCGGATACTCATTTTTCTTGAACTTGAAAGGAACCTCAGGGATCACCTTCTTCTTGGCCACAACTTCATAGAAGTGGTCTTGATGGGCTTTAGAGATGAATCTCTCCATCTTCCATGACTCGGACGTGGAAGCTTTTGTCTTCCCTTTCCCTTTTCTAGAGGTTTCTCTGGCCTTAGGTGCCATAAGTGGTTATGGAAAAACAAAAAAGCTATGCTTTTACCACACCAAACTTAGAATATTGCTCGCCCTTGAGCAAAAGAAGAAAGAAGAAGAAGAAGAAGAAGAAAATATGGAGGTAAGGGAGAGGTGTGTGGTTTCGGCCAAGGTTAAGAAGAGAGGGTTGTGGTGTGTGATGAAGAGGGATAGAGGGGTTTATATAGTGAAGGGAGATGGAGTAGTTTCGGCCATTTAGGGTGGGTTTGGGTGGGAAAGAGATTTTGAATTTTGAAGGTAGGTGGGGTTTATGGGGAAGAGTGGATGGATATGAGTGGTGAAGAGGTGATGGATGTGATGGGGAAGAGAGATTGAGGTGATTGGTGAAGGGTTTTGGGGAAGAGTGTTTATTGGATTGTGTGAAAAAGATAGAGAGGGTGATTTGAGGTAGGTAGGGATCCTGTGGGATTCACAGATCCTGAGGTGTCAAGGATTTACATCCCTGCACCAATGAGGTGTTTAAAACATCCTCTGCATGCAATCCTGGCGTTTAACGCCAGATTGATGCTTGTGTCTGGCGTTAAACGCCAGCTTTATGCTTGTTTTGGGCGTTCAACGCCAGTCTGCAGCATGTTTCTGGCGTTGAACGCCAGCTTTCCTCAGTTTGCAATCCTGGCGTTTAAACGCCAAATTGTTGCATGTTTCTGGCGTTCAACGCCAGATCCATGCTCTGTTCTGGCGTTGAACGCCAGCTAGATGCTCCTTACTGGCGTTTAAACGCCAGTAAGCCCTTCCTCCAGGGTGTGCTATTTCTTCTGTTGTTTTTGATTCTGTTTTTAATTTTAGTATTTGTTTTGTGACTCCACATGATCATGAACCTAAACAAACATAAAAGAATAATAAAAATAAAATTAGATAAATAAAAATTGGGTTGCCTCCCAATAAGCACTTCTTTAATGTCACTAGCTTGACAGTGGGCTCTCATGGAGCCTCACAGGTAATCAGGTCAATGTTGTAGACTCCCAACACCAAACTTAGAGTTTGAATGTGGGGGTTTAACACCAAACTTAGAGTTTGGTTGTGGCCTCCCAATACTAAACTTAGAGTTTGATTGTGGGGGCTTTGTTTGACTCTGTATTGAGAGAAGCTTTGCATGCTTCCTCTCCCTGGTTGTAGAAGAAGATCCTTGAGCTTTAAACACAAGGTAGTCCCCATTTAATTAAAGGACTAACTCTCTTCTGTCAACATCAATCACAGTTCCTGCTGTGGCTAGGAATGGTCTTCCAAGGATGATGCATTCATCCTCCTCCTTCCTAGTGTCTAAGATTATGAAATCAGCAGGGATGTAGAGGCCTTTAACCTTCACTAACACGTCCTCTACTAATCCATAAGCTTGTCTTTGTGATCTGTCTGCCATCTATAATGAGAATATGGCAGGCTGTACCTCAATGATCCCCGGCTTCTCCATTACAGAGAGTGGCATAAAATTTATGCCTGATCCTAGATCACACAGAGCCTTCTCAAAGGTCATGGTGCCCATGGTACATGGTATTAAGAATTTATCAGGATCTTGTCTCTTTTGAGGTAGAGTTTGCTGAACCCAAGTATCTAGTTCACTAATGAGCAAGGGAGGTTCACCTTCCCAAGTCTCATTACCAAACAACTTGGCATTCAGTTTCATGATGGCTCCTAGATATTGAGCAACTTGCTCTCCAGTTACATCTTCATCCTCTTCAGAGGAAGAATAGTTTTCAAAGCTCATGAATGGCAGAAGGAGGTTTAATGGGATCTTTATGGTCTCAATATGAGCCTCAGATTCATTTAGGTCCTCAATAGGGAACTCCTTCTTGTCTGGGAGACGTCCCATGAGGTCTTCCTCATTGGAATTCACGTCCTCCCCTTCCTCTCTAGGTTCGACCATTTTGATTATGTCAATGGCCTTGCACTCTCTTTTTGGATTCTCTTCAGTATTGCTTGGGAGAGTACTAGGAGGAGTTTTAGTGACTTTCTTACTCAACTAGCCCCCAAATTTCTGATGGAGGACCTTTTTCACTCATGAAGCTTAAAGTGGCCTTAGACAGATCAGAGACTATGTTTGCTAAGTTAGAGGTGCTCTGCTCAGAATTCTCTGTCTGTTGCTGAGAAGATGATGGAAAAGGCTTGCTATTGCTGAGCCTGTTTCTTCCACCATTGTTAAAGCCTTGTTGAGGCTTCTGTTGATCCTTCCATGAGAAATTTGGATGATTTCTCCATGAGGAATTATAGGTGTTCCCATAGGGTTCACCCATGTAATTCACCTCTGCAATTGCAGGGTTTTCAGGATCATAAGCTTCTTCTTCAGAAGATGCCTCTTTTGTACTATTGGATGCATTTTGCCATCCATTCAGACTTTGAGAAATCATGTTGACTTGCTGAGTCAACATTTTGTTCTGAGCTAATATGGCATTCAAAGCATCAATCTCAAGAACTCCATTCCTCTGAGGCGTCCCATTATTCACGAAATTCCTCTAAGAAGTGTACATGAACTGATTATTTGCAACCATGTCAATAAGTTCTTGAGCTTCTGCATGCATTTTCTTTAGGTAAATGGATCCACCTGCAGAATGATCCAGTGACATCTTAGAGAACTCAGATAGACCATAGTAGAATATATCCAAAATGGTCCACTCTGAAAGCATGTCAGAAGGACACCTTTTGGCCATCTGCTTGTATCTTTCCCAAGCTTCATAGAGGGATTCACCATCGTTCTGTTTGAAGGTCTGAATATCTACTCTAAGCTTGCTCAGCTTTTGAGGAGAAAAGAACTTAGCCAAGAAGGCCGTGACCAGCTTATCCCAAGAGTCCAGGCTATCTTTAGGTTGTGAGTCCAACCATGTTCTAGCTCTGTCTCGTACAGTAAAAGGGAAAAGCATGAGCCTGTAGACTTCAGGATTTACTCCATTAGTCTTAACAATCTCACAGATCTGCAAGAACTCAGTTAAAAACTGATAGGGATCTTCTGATGGAAGTCCATAGAACTTGCAGTTCTATTGCATTAGAGCAACTAGTTGAGGTTTCAGCTCAAAATTGTTTGCTCCAATGGCAGGGATTGAGATGCTTCTTCCATCAAACTTGGAAGTAGGTGTAGTATAGTCACCAAGCATCCTCCTTGCATTATTGTTGTTGGGTTCGGCTGCCATATTCTTTTCTTGTTCAAAAATTTCTGTAAGATTTTCTCTGGACTGTTATATTTTAGCTTCTCTTAGTTTCTTCTTCAGAGTCCTTTTAGATTCAGGATCTGCTTCAACAAGAATGTTCTTGTCCTTGCTCCTGCTCATATGAAAAAGAAGGGAACAGAAAATAATAATAGGGATCCTCTTTACCACAGTAGAGAGATTCCTTTATGTGAGTAGAAGAAAATAAGAATCGAAGAAGGGGAAGAAAAAAAACTCGAACACAGAGGAAGAGAGGGTTCGAATTTTAATATGAAGAGAAGTGTTAGTAAATGAATAAATAAATAGAAATAGATGAGAGAGAAGAGTTTTCGAAAATTATTTTTGAAAAATAGTTAGTGATTTTCGAAAATTAAGAGAAGAAATAAAATTAAAATTAAAACTTGAAGCAATTAGTTAATTAAAAGAATTTTGAAAAAGTGGATGGTGATTTTTGAAAATTAGAAAGAGAAAAGTGGTTAGGTGGTTTTGAAAAAGATAAGGAATAAACAAAAAGTTAATTAGTTAGTTGAAAAAGATTTGAAAATCAATTTTGAAAATATAAGGAGTTAGAAAAGATTTTTGAAATTGATTTTGAAAAAGATATGATTTAAAAAAGATATGATTAAAAAGATATGATTGAAAAGATATTTTGAAAAAGATTTGAAAAGGAAATTAAAAAGATTTATTTTTAAAATTAAAATTGATTACTTGACTAACAAGAAACTAAAAGATATGATCCTAAAATTTAAAGATTGAACCTTTCTTAACAAGAAAGAAACAAACTTCAAATTTTTGAATCAATCACATTAATGGTTAGTAAATTTTTCAAAAATCATAAAATAAAGATAAGAAAAAGATTTTGAAAATCAATTTTAAAATTTTTCGAAAATAATAATAAAAAAATGAAAAAGATTTGATTTTTGAAATAGATTTTGAAAAGATAAGATTTTTAAAATTAAAATCTTGACTTGACTAACAAGAAACAACTTATTTTAAAATTTTTGACTAAGTCAACCCAAAGATTTCGAAATTTATGAGTAAAATAAGGAAAAGATATTTTTTGATTTTTTTGAATTTTTAATGAAGAGAGAGAAAAACAACTAAATGACTCAAAACATAAAAATTATGAATCAAAACACATGATGCATGCAAGAACACTATGAATGTCAAGATGAACACCAAGAACACTTTGAAGATCATGATGAACATCAAGATTTATTTTTGAAAAATTTTCAAGAAAAGAAAAACATGCAAGACACCAAACTTAGAAAATTTTCATGCTTAGACACTATGAATGCAAAAAATCATATGAAAAATAAAAAAGACACAAAACAAGAAAATATGAAGATCAAATAAGAAGACTTACTAAGAACAACTTGAAAATCATGAAGAACACCATGCATGAATTTTTCGAAAAAAAATGCAGAAATTTTAAAAACATGCAATTAACATCAAACTTAAAATTGACACTAGACTCAAACGAGAAAAACAAAATACTTTTGGTTTTTATGATTTTATTAATTTTTTTTGAAAATTATATATTTTTTGAAAAACGAAAAAGAAGAAAATTTTTTGAAAGATTTTTGAAAATATTTTGAAAAGAAAATTACCTAATCTGAGCAGCAAGATGAACCGTCAGTTGTCCAAACTCAAACAATCCCGGCAACGGCGCCAAAAACTTGGTGCACGAAATTGTGATCATGAACAATGGCGCCAAAAACTTGGTAGCGCTCTCAAACATGAATCACACTTTGTCACAACTTCGCACAACTAACCAGAAAGTGCACTGGGTCGTCCAAGTAATAAACCTTACGTGAGTAAGGGTCGATCCCACGGAGATTGTTGGTATGAAGCAAGCTATGGTCATCTTATAAATCTCAGTTAGGCGGATTAATAAATGGTTATGGAGTTTTCGAAAATAATAATAAATAAAGCATAAAATAAAGATAGAGTTACTTATGTAAATCATTGGCGGGAATTTCAGATAAGTGTATGGAGATGCTTTGTCCCTGTTGAATCTCTGCAACATACTGCTTCTTACTTTCAATCCTTCATACTCCTTTCCATGGCAAGCTGTATGTAGGGCATCACTGTTGTCAATGGCTACTTCCCATCCTCTCAGTGAAAAAGGTCCAATTCTCTTGTCACAGCACGGCTAATCATCTGTCGGTTCTCGATCATGTCGGAATAGAATCCATTGATTCTTTTGCATTTGTCATCACGCCCAACAATCGCGAGTTTAAAGCTCGTCACAGTCATTCAATCCCTAAATCCTACTCGAAATACCACAGACAAGGTTTAGACCTTCCGGATTCTCAAGAATAGCCGCCAATAATTCTAGCTTATACCACAAAGATTCTGATCAAAGAATCTAAGAGATATGCGCTCGTTCTAAGGTAGAACGGAAGTGGTTGTCAATCACGCGTTCATAAGGATGGATGATGATGAGTGTCACAGAAAAACACACAAACTCATAGTAAAGTCCAGAAATATGAATTTTACATAAAAACTAATGAAAACATCCCTAAAAGTAGCTAGATCCTACTAAAACTACCTAAAAATAATGCCAAAAAGCGTATAAATTATCCGCTCATCACATATCAAGTCGCAAGGCGACGCATACGCGTGAAATGACGCGTACGCGCGAGAAGGAAAATGCCAAACGACGCATACGCGTGACCCATGCGTACGCGTCGCAGCTCGCACGTGACCTCCTTAAAGTGAAAATGCTAGGGGCAATTTCTGAGCTTCCCAAGCCCAGATCCAACTCATTTACGAGGCTATTACATGCAGAATTCAAGAGGGGTCAAGGGAGGATCATTCAAAGACTTTTGTTTTAGAGAGAGAGAGAGATGTAGAATTCTAGAGAGAGAGAGGCTCTCTCCTCTCTCTAGATTAGGGTTCTTAGTTTTACTCTTTTTAGATCTAGATTTGAATTCTCTCATTCACTTTAATTTTTTTTTATCTTTACTTGTTCTAGTACTTTACTTCTCTTGTTGTTTCCTTTATTTTGTTAATGTTAGTTTATGAACACTTTTGTTGATCTCTATTTCCTTCAATGCAATTTATTATTTTCATGTCTTTTAATGCTTGCTTTAGTTTCTTGTTGTTGATCTCTTGCCTTTGTAGTTATAGCTTTCTTTAATTCTTGCAATTTATGATGTTTACTTTTATTGCCTTTTATGTGTTTGATAAAATGTTTCTTTTATTCATGAGTTAGATTGTTCTCCCCTTGGCTTGAGTTGAGTAATTGGAGACACTTGAGTTATCAAACCTTCTTGTTGATTGATAATTGAAAGCTGCTTATTGGCTTGAATGCCACTAAAGCTAGTCTTTCTTTAGGATTTGACTAGGACTTGTGGACTCAAGTTAATTGTATCCACTTGACTTTTCTTCATAGTTAGAGGTTAACTAAGTGGGAGTGATGAATCCACATTTCATGGTATTTATTTGCTTTAATTAAGTGGATTTCATTGACTTTTCTTGTATTTATCCATTGAAATAGCATAGTTTCATGATATCTTCCTAATTTGTGCTTGAAAGTGAAAACATGCTCTTTAGGCCCCTTTATTGCTAAATTTTATTCACTTTGATCCCATTTGGTGCCTTGATGTATTTGTCAAGTGATTTCAGGTTTTCAAGGCAAGTTTGAGTTGAAGAAGTGAAGAAAAAGCATCCAAAAGGGGAGAAATCATGAAGAAAATGGAGTTTGAAAGCTGCTGCAAAGATGCGTACGCAGAGTGATGCTTGCGTACGCACAATGGTGACTTCATGCAAAGATGCGTATGCACCAAATGTCGTGCGTACGCACGATGGAATTTTTGCGCAAGGATGCATACGCACCGTAGGTCGTGCGCACGCACGTCTGTATGCATGTGAGGTCATTAATACAAATCGCTGGGGCAATTTCTGGGCCTCCAAAACCCAGTCCAACTCAATTTCTGAAGATATTTAAGGCCAAAATAAAGAGGAATGAAAGGGGAGCACTTAGATTTAGGTTTTTACATGTTTTTGTTTAGTTTTTCTAGAGAGAGAAGCTCCCCCTTCTCTCTAGAACCTAGGGTTTTTAGTTTAATTGCTTTGTAATTTCTTGTTTTAATTCTTGCTTTAATCTAATTTCTTCTATCTTTCATTGCTTTATTGTCTTAATTTCATTACTTTATCTTATCATTTTCTCCATTTTTGCAACTTTTATGTATTTGCACTCTTGTTACTTTAATTTAAATTTAATGCAATTTTATGTTTCATGCCTCTTTTATTGCTTTATTGAGTTGCTATCTTTATTTTCCTTACTTGGTAGTTATAGCATTTATTATTCCTTGTCATTTACCATGCTTTCTGTAACACCCTAACTATCAAAATGTCACACTTCCGGCTGCGCCACTCTGATAGCTCGAGTATTACGATGACTCTTCTAATATTTAATACTAAAATATAAGCCTGTTTAAAACTCAAAACCGCATAACACATTTTGATAACTCTTTTTTTTCATGAAAACCTAAACATACATATACATACAATTCAGATACAACCTTAAGATATATATATATATATATATATATATATATGTATGTATGTATATATATATATATACATACATATATATATATATATACATAGATATATAGATAATTTCCTATCCCTCTTACAAAATTAATAAAGATGAAGTCGAGGGAAAAAAAATAATAGCTACGGTGATACAAAAAGACCGAATAAACAAAAAATAAACATAACTCTCCTGAAGCTTCATCTTCCATATCCTGAAAAGGAATAACCTGTAGGGGAGTGAGGACGTCGTCCTCGCTTGTTCTCACTATAGGATTACAGAAATTGCTATAACAAGATACGTAAGGATAAGATCATTCTTAGAGTTCAGTGATCATTGCTCGTCTTATGAGTCTTTCCAAAAAAATCATATGTTCACATTCGAAATCCAGAAAATTCCTTTTTGAATATTTGCTAAATTTCTCAAATATTCTAAAACAAAACCTTTTTCCTTAAAGAAGATGTCTGAAAAGTTTTTCCTAGACCGCAACCATGAAAGTAGTTACCTATGCGGTATAAATAATCCTCCCGTTCCAAGCATAGGTTCATTAAGTCTATGCTGAACCAATCAGATACTTTATACAGAACTAGGACTCAATATACCAACCACGGCCTCAAGCCCATCCAATTCAACACGGACCCCCGGCCCAAACAACTCAATCATCAACCAATTCATCACAAACCACCCAATCATACACAATCACAAATAATGTAGTTCAAACACAATCAATAGCAATTACAGTAAGTATAGCAGTTAGCAATTAACATAAGTATTCACATAGGCAAACCAATTACAATATGTACACCCAAACAACGTCATATAAATGCAAATGATGAATGTTTGTCCTATTGGCTGTGATATCACATTGTCGGTTCAATTGCCAACCCGACACATTCCCATGGGAATGTTGCCTTTCGGTCACGTATAAATGGGAACCCTCTGGGATAACGTGCCCGCCACACGGTCCAGGATGTCAGTGCTTGCACACTCCTGTGATCCGAAAGGATGTGAGCGGGATACTTTGCCTCCAACCTCATATCTACACGTAAGCGGGATTAACCACCGTCCTTACGCCTACCAAACAATAACTTATCAATTTTGATGATATCCACAATCAATCAGGCTCAATATCTTATTTCAAAATCATTCTTGGCCATTTACTTTTAAATAACAATGTAGTCAAATCACAGCTAGCCAAGAATCACTTTTCAAAACGGAGCCAATTTCCACATCTTTCCAACACTTCCAAAAATCTCAAAACCATGCCAAGTTCAAAATCTCTTTGAAAGACTCAATCATTCATTTCTAAATCAAGATTTGGTCGTAAGATTCCTCAGTAGAGTCTCAAGACTTCAGGGGAGAATAACCTAACTCATTTCTTAAATTTCTTGAAAACCTCCGAAACTTTAACTTCTTGAGTTGGATAAATAGAATAGGGTTTGAACCCAAAACCAAATCGTGTTTCCAATTATTCCAAACCAATTTCAAAACCAACCAAACTTAAGCAGAAACCAAATCATTTTTAAACCGAAAACCAATTTCAGTTTCATTCTTAAATCTGTTTCCAAGGGCTTGGAAAGTGTTTCAATTTTAATAAATCAAAGTTCCAGAAAATACTTCAAGCTCTTCCTAAATGTCGTAAAAGTGAAATATATTAATTAAAAACCAGGTTTATTTTAAATCCATTAAAACTTCTTCAAATTTACTTATTTAATCAACTTCCAAAACATAATTATTTTCATCTTCAAATTGACTTTAAAACCTAATCCTTTTCAAAAATAGTTTACATTCAAAGTATAAAGATTTTCTTAATAAAAGAGTTCAAACATATTTCATATATCCGTAATTCAATTCAAAGCATAATTCATTCTCTCTTTAAAAATTCGTTTTAATTAAAGTCTCGGATTTTATAGAAATTTCGGCAACATCTCCCCTAAAATTTTGACTTTGCCACCCTTTTCGGGTCCCAACAATACCAATCTTCAACTCTTTCCAATAGGTTCAAGACCAAGTCAGTTTCCAACAAACAAAAACTCAACTTTCAGATTGTCAAAATCATTCAAATCGACCAATCCAGAGATCTCCAATTTATCAAAACCAGACATTGTTTCAATCAAATAGGTAACCATATTCATTCAAGATAAAATAAGACAATTCATAAGACTCACATAACCACCAGAAATACATTTCGTACAACATATCCATTTATAACAATTTCTGATTTAAAATAAATCAATTCGTATTGAAAGCTCCTACCTCAAGACGCAAAACCATATCCCAAACGCCTCACTGAGTACTTTTCGTCTTAACTCGAGATCAACAGCAAACCACAACTCGGTCTCTGATCACTTTCGCAGTACTCACAGCAACTTAAAAGCAACACACAATATATAGAACTCGAACCTACGTTACCAAGACCTCAGAGTTTATAACCAAATATAATAGGATACTAATGCAGGGTTTTCTAAAACATAACTACTTACCGAACTAAGAAAACGAACTAGCAGCGTTCATTGAACCGGCTTAGCGGCAGCCCCGGTAACCACCTCGAGTGGCGGCGGCGACCAGATCTCCGGCAACGATAGCTGAAACTAACATACAGCGACAATGAAGCTTCCGGAAACCCAAGGGAAACGAAGACCAACATAAACCCTTACCGGCAAAGTTTTTCCGGCGACGGCGACGAGGTTTTCTGGTGGCCAAAAACATAGAGGCGCAGCTCCCCGTGGTGTCGGCGGCAGCAACAGCAAGGCACTGACGGCGACAGAAACGGTGAGGAACGACAGATCTAATGGCAACGCGAGCTCCCTCTCTTCTTCGCAAACGGCGACGGCGTCGGGCAGCAGGGAGGATGAATGACGGCGGCGCAGGCAACGGGACGCGGCGGCGAACTCCTTCCTGCGGTGACTCCCTCGTGAGTCTTCTCTCTCTCTCTGTCCGATCTCTCTCTCTTCGTGCTCGCCAGCAGAGGCAAGATGGCGGCGACAGAACCCAGCAGCGGCGGCGATCTCGGGCGACAAGGGTGGCGCGGCTCCTCCTTCGCGGCCTCCTCTCGCGCTTCAGATCTAACCTGCGATGGCGAGGGCTTCATGGGCAGCGGCGACAGCGAGCTCGATGGCGACGTGGTGACTCGACGGTGAGCTCCCTCCTCCTCTCCTCCGCCCCGACACAAGGCTCCATGGACGGACGGCAATGGCGGTGACGGTGGCAGTGACACCCACCGCGTTGCCTTTCCTCCTCCTCCCTCACTCTACTTCCATGGAACCCCTCCCCTGCTTCCCCTTTCTTTCTTTTCTTCATTAGGTTTGCAGCTATTACTGCTGGAGGGTTGGGTGCACTAGTGTGTACCGAGTCAGGGGAACCGGGTAGGGTTTTCAAGGTTAGGGTTGTGTGTGTTGAGTTTTAGGATTAGGGTAAAATTTGGTTCAAGGGTAATTTTATAATTTCATATAAGAGTAGGGATAATATAGTAAATAGAAATAGATTTTAATCCAACAATAATAATGTATAAAAATACTACTTGTTCATCACTTTTACAAATTATTTTCAATAAACTGTTCGAATCCAAAAATTAGAATTAATATAATTAATTCATCTTTTTTTTTTCAAAACAGCAGTATTAATATATAGAAATATTAATTATGTAATCCAAATCATATAAAATTATTTTTATTTCATAACTACCAACTTTATAATTTAAATATAGAAAATAATTCAATAATTATAAAATTAGATAAAATCTTAATTTAAATAGCCAAACTCATAATTTTTGGATTTCTAGAACTTTAAGTTGTAAATAGAAAATTAATCCATAATTATAGAGTTTGGATGAAGACCCTAATTTATTTCAAATCCAATTAATCAAAACTACCTTTAATTACCTTCAATAAGATAATTTATGAAATTAAAAATATAAATAAATATATGATTTGAGATTAGTTCAAAATAGGACTTTTCAAAAGTCTTGGGTCTTACACTTTCTTTTCATACCCACCAAGTGTTTTATAAAATGCTTGGTTAAGTTTTTACATATTTTTTTCACTCTTGGTTGAGAAATTGAATGGTTTGGGTGAACTTGAGTGGTGGATATCCATTCCACATTGTGTGTGGGTTGTTAATTAATTTGGTCTCCCTTGACTCTAAGTGACCCCCTTAGTGTTGACTTTTGACTTAGGGATTGAGATTAATTATACCTAGTTGACTTATCCTCGATGTAGGATTGACTAATTAGGATTAATTCACACACAATTATCATGCTTGTGGTCCACTATTAGGATAGAAAGCCCTAATTACCCAATTCTCACCAAGAGCTCTTTTTGGCATTTAAATTCTATTTGCATTGCTTTTACTTACATGTTAAGTTACTTTCTTGTTATTTACCTTTCTTGTCATTTACATTTCCTTGCCTTCTTATTTCATTGCACTTTATATTTCTTGCAATCTCATGCCATCACAACCCCCAATCCCTCGTAGCCAATAATATGCACTTCATTTGCAACTCCTAGGGAAGACGACCCAGGATTTAAAACTCCCGGTTTATATTTGTTTTGGATTGTGACTATTCATTTGATTGATGGTCAAATTGTCGAGTTAGGACTATACTTACAACGACAATTCTATTTTAAGATAAAATTCCTAACCTATGAAATTTGGCCGTTGTCAAATTTGGCTCCGTTGTCGAAAATTGCAATAGTGTTAAATTGTTGGCTATTATTAATATGTAAATATATGAATAATTTGTTTTTGATTGGTTGCTTGTTTTTATTTGTAAATATGTCTCTTAGTTGTTAGCTTGCTTTAATAAAATTTTGTTTTAAAATGCATATGTGAATAGTTAGTAATCTTGTTTAAATTATTTTTTTTGACTTGAATTGCATATTAAAAATTTTTAATTAGTTTTTGGATGGTTGAATTTGAATAGAATTTTATTTGTACATATTACAAGTACTTTGAATAGTCCATAATTTTAATTTGAAAAATACAATTTTAAATTAATTTTAAAATTAATGTAAATAATGGCATATTTTTATTAATTTCTTATTTATATTCATTTTGTATTGTTGGGTGAATTCTTGTTTTAAAAAAAAAATTCAACTGTGCGCACGCACACTTCAATTCAAGGCTTCTGCTCACAGCGTTGCCCATTTTCCAATCCGTTGTGCGTACGCACACCCAGTCCACCCCCTTCTACTGGAAGCACCCGCATGGTTGGTGCGTCCGCATCCCCCCTTCTAACAGTCTTTGCTTGTTTGCAATGCTAATTTACTTCTATGCATTGAGTAGTTCAAGCGAATTTTTTCCCCATTTGACCATAAACTTGAAATTCTTTTGAGAGTTTGAGCCCCTTTTGCATAAACTCACAAGTTTAAAGTTTTTTAAATCTATGTGGCTGATTTGATTAATTTTATTCATACTTAATTCACATTAAGTCACTTAGATGATGAGGTTTTCAATTCTTGTTTCAACTTGTGACTTTTATGCATCATTGGAATTTGGTGTTTAAATTTTCCTTGTTTACCTTGTTCATAAAGGTTTTAACTTTGTCAACACCACATTATTTCAATTTATGCCAAATTGCTTGTGATTAATACTTATTTGGTTATGTGCTCTACACATACATTTGCATCACTTGTTTTGGCATTTTGAATTGTTGAGAAGTGAATACAAACTTGCTTGCTTTGAAACTTTAGAAACTTTTTGGAATTAAGGAACTTGTGACTATGCACCTAACTTTTGATTTTTCTTCCATTTCTTTTACTAACTTTTTCTCTCTTTTTACATAACTTTTATGCTTTGATTTCTTTTTCAACTAACTTTTTTTTTCTATTTCTTTTCCTTTTAAACTAATTTTTCTTTTTCTTTGCCTAACTTTTAACTTTGCTTTTCTTTTTCATCTAACATTTCTTTTCACTTTCAATTAACCATTTTCCTTTTTACTAACATAACTTTTAACTTTTAATTTTCTTTTTATTTTTCAACTAACATTAACTTTTAACTGTTTTCTTTCTCTTTGTGCATAGTAACAATGCTCCTTCCTTCTTTTATTCTTTGATAAACAAGCAAGATAGCTTTCTTAGATTCCTTTATTTGATTGGAAGTTGCTTCTGTTTGTTTTTAACTTGAATCTCATGTATGCTTCCATTCAAATTTATATTATTTGTTCACTTCATATATATGCTGTTTGGTGATTCAGTTTTCAGCTTCTGTTCACTTGAGGAGGATCATCCTCTCCGATGGCACCTACATTTTGCCTGAGCTTGACACTCCCTCCGAGCATCTAAGGAGGAGGAGGCCTAGCGTGATGAGCCGGAGGAGGCCTGGGACAGTAGAGGTGACACAGAGATGACTCTTTCCGCTCCGTATGATCATGAGCACCGAGGACGGTGCTACATTTTAAGTGTGGGGAGGTTGTGCAACTTCAGCAGCGCATTTTGGGTGACAAGCTTCATTCCGAACACTTTTAGTTTAGTTTCTTTTTATACTTTTTAGTTGTTTTGTATATTTTATCTTTAGAAAACCTTATTACTTAGTTTATTGCACTTTCTTAGTTCATTACACTTTCTAATTTTGCTTGTACATAACTTAGTATTATATAGTAGTTATGCATATTTTGATATTTTGGTCTTAATTTTGGCTTGTACATATGTTCTTTTTGGTTCTTTGCTTGTTTGTGATTTGGGATGATGTGATGATTGCACCTAGTTTGATTTCCTATACACTTGCTATTTTGGTTTGATTGAAATTGGGAATTAAACTTAGGATTTTTGACCTTTTTCATCTAATCACACTATATACATATATAGAATAAATATTAGTCAAATTAATGAAATTTCCAGGAAACTTATTTTTTATAAAGGGCATTGAAATTCAAATTGAATTGAGTTAAAAAATTTTCATTGAAACTTGCATGATTTATACATTGTGGAATATGTTTTTTGAGTTGAAGAACATACAACTTGTGAGTTTTTGAGCTTTATTGTGTGGTTACATTATTTGACCACTTATTTCATTCTTGTGTGTTGTTCTTCTTTATGATTGCAATTTTTAGTTTGTTTAATTCTATATATTCATTATTTAATGTATGATTATGCAATTATATGATTGAGGTCATTACTTCATTATAGCTCACTTAACCCAAATAGCCTATCATTTCATTCACCTTTGTTTGCCACTTTGAGCCTATGAATGCCCCCTTTTTGTTCTTTATTTTACCACATCATTAACCTTAAGCGAAAAATAATGAAATGTCTTTTATTTGAATCTTTGAGTAGCTTAAGTTAGTGAGTGTGTGTGATGTTTAAGTGTGGGGAAGATGTGGAAAACTTGGGTTGATGGATAGGTGTTTTATTCTTGTTGAAAAATATTGAGAATTTGGGTACATGCTCATGTAATATTATAAGAACCATATGCATTGATGAGCTGGTATATATTTTATATTTCAAAAAAAAAGAAAAAAATAATGAAAAGGGGACAAAATCACCTCAATGAGAAAATTCAATAATAATCAATGAATGTGTGAGTGAATTTGATGCATGAGTGTGTGTATTGGTAAAAGTGAGATCATGGGTAGCTAAGTTTGATATTATAATTGTATAGGTTGTGTGTGTGTTAGGTGATAATTTAGGCTAATCAATGATTCAAATGCAATAAAAAGGGGAGAAAATGCTCCAAAGTAAAGTTCAATAAAAATCAATGCATATGGGTTGTGATAAAAAAGAGAATGCATGAGTATGTGAAAAAGTGAAGAATGGGTAGTTAGGTTAGCACTTAAATTGTATAGGTTGTCATAGGTTAGGTGGGAATTTTAAGTTAATCAAAGATTCAAATTTCAAGCTCACTTGACCATATGCATCCTACTTTGACTCTAGCCCCATTACAATCTTGTGGAAATACCTCGTGATATTTGTATGCATAAATGAAATAATTGTTGATTGTTAGATGAAAAGCAAGATTAGGGGAGAATTGAGTGAATCAACCCCAAACACTTGAGTGATTAGAGCGGATACACATTCGGTGAGAGTTCGATTGCTTAATTATATATTTTCACCTAGAATCATCACTTTTCTTGCAAGTTTGTAAAACTCTTTGATAACTCAATTCAATTGTAGATTTAATTTGATTGCTATTACTTTAGCCCTTATGTTTATATATGTTTTCTTGGAAATTGATTTATTTTGACCAAGTAGT
Organism: Arachis hypogaea; assembly: GCF_003086295.3. NCBI lineage: Eukaryota > Viridiplantae > Streptophyta > Magnoliopsida > Fabales > Fabaceae > Arachis > Arachis hypogaea. The sequence continues at coordinate 40,766,841 of NC_092039.1, forward strand.
TGCATTCATTTAGATAGATTGCATGTAGATAGTGTTCATACATCGGTTCGAGCTATAAAGGACCGGGTTGGCCGACCTCTTAGAAGGTTGGCCCATGACCGACCTTTTAGAAGGTTGGTCCATGACCGACCTCTTGGAAAGTTGGCCCATTACCGATCTCTTCACAAAGAGTTCGGCCAAATCGACATAAGAGGCCCAAGCAGGCCCAAACGACGGGACATAGCCCAATCTAAAGCCAGCCAAAGCCTAGAAAGATAAAGGCAGTTCCCCTTAAAGATAAGACGACTTCACTCAAAGATAAGATAAGATAACTATCTTATCTCTAGAAAAGTCACTCCATACTATTATAAATACACTGGAGCACCCAAGTATAACTTATACTCTGATTCTACTAAAAACCTGCCTAAAGCACGTGATAACTTAAGCATCGGAGTCTCTTGCAAGTACCACCATCCTCCGGTGATGAAGGATCAGCAGCTCCACCAGATCCAACAAGTTGGACACGACAGCTTCGGCCACCAGATCCAACAAGTCGGACACGACAGCTCCAGCCACCAGCTCTAAACAGGTCGGACATAGCAGCACCGACCACCACAGCAGATCTCATCCGAGATCGACCTTCAGTTTCAGGTAACCCTCGGAATATTGGCGCCATTGTTGGAGAACCTGGAAGTTATCCCATCACCATGGCGGGCGACCATGACAACGACCATAACTCTGGTTTGGTGGATAGAACGCCAAACCAAAACACAGATGCCACCTCCAAAGACACACCTCAAAACGGGGGAGATAAGTGATGTGTGGAAAATGATCCAACACAAAACTCACCGGCAAGTGTACCGGGTCGCATCAAGTAATAATAACTCACATGAGTGAGGTCGATCCCACAGGGATTGAAGGATTGAGCAATTTTAGTTTAGTGGTTGATTTAGTCAAGCGAATCAAGTTTTGGTTGAGTGGGTTGTATTTAACAGAAGCTAAATTGCTTGAAATGTAAAGGGAGAAGGGAAATTGCAGTAAATTAAAGAACAGGAAAGTAAAATAGACTGAATCTTAAAGAACAAGAAATTAAATGACTAAAACTTAAAGTGCAAGAAATGTAAATTGTAGTAACTTAAATGGCAAGGAATGTAAATTGCTTGAATATAAAAGGGAATTGAGGACTGGGATTGCAGAATCTAAACAAAGAGAAAGTAAAATGCAACAATCAATAAAAGTAGAAGATGAATTGGTATAAACTGAAATGCAACAGAAAATGAAATTAAAGTGCAGCAGGGTTCACAGAAGAACCAAAAGTAAATTGGGGTCTCAGGTCTCAAGAGACTAGGTAGCAGAGCCTAGATCTCTATTTGCCTTCCCAGATCCAAGTTCACAAAGCAATTGACAAGGAATCGAAGAAGAAACAGTAAAGAGAATATAAATTGATTCAATTATGCAGAAAAGAAACTAAAGAGTTCTTGAGTGGAGATTGAGACAGAATTTCCTCAATTCTTAACACCCAAGAATCAAAACAAGGAAATTAAAAAGACCCAAGCAAGAACGAGGAAGAAGAGAGATCAATTCTCCTCCCTAATTCTCTAAAATCTCAGTGAAGACACCAAGAGAAGTTCCAAAGGGCAAAATAAAATTCAAAGCTCAAAGAAAGTGCAAAATTCAAAAGCAAAGCTAAAGGTAAGTGGTAAAAGGTTCCTAATTACATCAAACTAGCTCCTATTTATACACTTTCTATTCTTGGATTTTGGGATTTGGATGGGCTTTTGATTTGGTGAAGAAATGAATTTAATTGGAATTTTAATTGAATTTTTCGGCCCAAAATGGTAGCTCCCAGGAGGCTGCCCTGCCCTTGTGGAGGGCAGGGCAGGATTTGGTGCATGTTGGTGCGGCTTTGGTGCGGTTTGGTGCATGTTGGTGCGGCTTGGTGTGCAAAACGCTGCCCTGCCCGCGCCGAGGGCAGGGCAGGAAAAATTGGTGCGCCAGAATGTGCCACGGTGCGTGCTTGGTGCTGCCAGGGTCGTGATTTGGTGCGCCAGATTCACTTCTTGGTGCGCCAGAGTTGTGCACCAACCAAATGCTGCCCTGCCCTCGCGGAGGGCAGGGCAGTGTTTCCAAAATGCAGTCCCGTGTTCGAACCCGGGCAGAAACACACGCTACATCATTTTCCTTGGTTTCTTGGCACGGTAATGGGCCTTAAGTCCTAGCTTCCTCATGGTCCCGTGTTCAACTCTTGTGGCAAGCATTTGGAGACAATTTTCTTTGAATTTCTCCCTTGGTGAGCCCGATACTGCCCTTGTGGAGGGCAGGGCAAGGTTTTGTTCCTCTTGATTCCAAGGCACAGATTTGTGCTCTGCCCTTGTAGTGGGCAGCGCAGAGTTGCCTTTCATGCTTGGTTCCCTTATGTTGCCCTCCTAGAGGGCAGTGTGCCCTTGTGGAGGGCAATGTTTGCCTCTCCTCATGTTGTGCGCCACACTTCTTCTCTCTTTGACCACACTTTCTTTTCCTTGGGCCACACTTCCTTAGGCTACGCTTTTTCCTTTTTTCCTTTTCTTCACCTACAATAAACCAAAACAACCACTCAAAGTATCACTAAATTCAAGAGGCTTATAAATCAATTAAAATTCAATTAAAATTAGCTTAAACCTCATGGATTAACATTAATTTCATGGTGGTTGCTTGATTTAAAGAAGTTGTGCATTTTCACTCCAAATCACTTACTTAAGAAGCAAGAAAGTGCATAAAGACTAACAAAACAAGTGAAATTGGCTTGAAAAATGGGTATATGATGACTTGTCATCACAACACCAAACTTAAATCTTGCTTGTCCCCAAGCAAGCATCAAAAATAAGATTAAATGATATGAATAAGAAAAGAACACATATCCTTATTAGGCATATAGCAGAACTTGATTTATGGAGTCTTTATGCAGACAATGACAACTCACTTATTGTTGCTGCTACATAATACACATCTTTCCTCAAAGGCTTGCTAAACTTGCTGTTATAAGACTCACTTTTTAATTCCTCCCTTGCTAACTTTTCTTGGTTTACAATGCTTAACAAGCTTATTATTCTTTTGGAGGTTTGGTGTCAAATGTTGCAGTATTAGCCTTTGGCTTTATTTTCTTTTTCTTTTTACTCAACATCTTTCCACCACAGACACATGGCTCACTAATTCTTCCTAGGATCATTGATGCCCAGCATCTCTTTGGAAAACTAAATGTTATGTATCTAAGTTGCTCTTTATTGTGGATTTTCAATTGGCCATCCCAAATCAGTTGATCTAAGTGACCGGGTTTTAAAATACCCCTTAGAATTTACTCATCCAAGCATATCTTAGTACAAGAACACCACAGGCATATGTCCTAGGGTCCAAGCTATTGGTGTCCAACCTTTATTCTTTGTTTTTCTTGCCATTTTGGCTTTTTCTTCTTCCTTTTCTTTCTGTTTTCGTTACCAAGGGCTGTTTCATTATTGATAAGAGTCTTTGTACAGCAAGCTAACTCACACTTGAATGAGAATGATATTATGCAACAATTATTTCATGAGTTATGCATTTAATCAAACACATATACCACCACTAACTTCCATTCTTACTTATGCAACATTGGATATTTCACTTTTCAATTCAAACAAATCTCTTTTATTTAAGCATATGGGGAACAAAACAAAATTTAAAGCTAAGTGATGGATAACAAGCATTATGCAGATTTAGCATTTTTAACAAACAATTTCACTTGCAACTAGATAAACACTTTAGCAAGACATACAATGGTTTCCAGATTCAAAACATTTCACAGCAGCAAGGATCAAGTTTAGATACAACCTTTGAAGTTGTAGCCCTTTGATTCTTCCTTCTGTTGTGTTCTCTTTGAGTTAAGATGTATAATGTCTTCAAGTGTTGACTCATGTCCTGCATAATTCTCAAAGTTGCTTGCTTCTCAAGCCCTTAATTATATGGTTAGTATGCATAAATGGAGTGTGGCTCCTGGATTTACTTTGGTGTGAGAACACCAAACTTAATTGTTTGCCACTGCCTCTTATGCAACCATTTTAACCATTTTTGAAACCCTGTGTCCTTGCTAAAGGTTAATGAAAATAAAACTAGAAAGCAATTAAACAGTTGAATAATGTGTTTCGTTGCTTGGAGCTAGCATCATGCAAGAGGTGAGAATGTGTTTTTAAATGATATTTTTGGTGGAACACCAAACTTAGAATCTTTCATTCTCCCTTAAATTGTTTTGGTGTGCAACACCAAACTTAGCTCCTTACAATCAACTATTCAACATTTTTATTGAAAAAGCTATGAAAGAAAACTACCTCAGGTTGGGTTGCCTCCCAACAAGCGCTCTTTTATTGTCACTAGCTTGACATTGAACTCCCTTTAGGGTGGTTGATGTTGGTGATGTCTCAACTTGTCACCTCTCACTGTAAACTTTCTCTGTGTGCCTTGATGCTCAATTTCCATATGCTCAAGAGAAAGTATTTGGTTAACAGTGTAATAATCTTCTGTTCCCAGCTGTTGATATACTAGTTGCACCTTATCACCTTTAGAAAATCCTTCAGTGGGGATTTTCTTGTTCTTCCACCCTTTATGAGCCTTTTTCTTGCTCTTCATCTTTTTCTTTCTTGTTGATCTTTCTTTCTTGTTAGTGACTTGAGTTGTGATACCTTCCTTCTTGTTTATCACCCCTGCTTCCTTTTGAATTCCTTTTTCTCCTTGTGCAAGCTTGTTTTTCTCTTCTACTGCCTTGTCGGTTGCTTGCTTTGGAAGGAAATCACCACTTGTTTTGCTTATCTCTTCATTCCTGTATAGTTCTGGAAAGACTTTCAAGATAATGCTCTCCTCATGCATCCTGAGGGTTAACTCTCCCTGCTCTATATCCACAATGGCTCTAGCAGTGGCCAAAAATGGTCGACCAGGTATTATGGAGTCATTTCCATTTTCTGAAGAATCCAGGACCACAAAATCTGCAGGATAGATGAACTTGTCAACCTTAACTAAAAGGTTCTCGATCAGCCCTTTTGGATACACCACTGATTGATCCACCAACTCCAAGGACATCTGTATTGGCTTCTCATCCTCTATGCCAAGCTTTTTCACTAAAGAAGATGGGATTAGATTTATGCTTGCTCCTAAATCACACATTCCCTTGTTGATGAATAGATTTCCAATAGTGCATGGTAGGAAGAAACCTCCAGGATCTTCAAGCTTGGGAGGGAGTCCCTTTTTAATGAGTGCACTGCATTCTTCACTAAGCATTACAGTTTCCTTTTCATTCCAACTTCTTTTCTTGTTAATGAGCTCCTTCAAGAATTTGGCATACAGAGGCATTTGCTCCAAAGCCTCAGCTAAAGGTATGTTAATTTCCAGCTTCTTGAAAGTCTCAAGAAATTTGTGGAAATGCTGATCCTTTGTCTCTTTGTGAAATCTCTGTGGATAAGGCAGTGGTGGTGTTGAGCTCTTCTCCATTTGATGTTGTCTTGGAATTGATTCTTCCATGATTTGCTTCCCTTTTTTCAAATTCTGTGGTTTGTTGTCTTCCTCTGTGAGTTTTTCTGGGACATTCTTGTTTAACATGTCCTTGTTGATGGCTTCATCATTCTTTGTTGGCTCATTGTCATTGTTCTTGGTTGCTCCTTGGTTACCATCTAATAACACTTTTCCACTTCTTAGTTGCACGACCTTGCATTCTTCCTTTGGGTTGGGAATGGTGTCACTAGGTAGTGAACTTGATGGTTTTTCAACAGAAATCTGCTTGGAGATTTGCCCAATTTGCCTTTCCAAGTTCTTCATTGAAGCTTCTTGGTTCTTTGTTGTCAATTCTTGGTTCTTCATCATCTTCTCCATGAGCAGCTCTAGATTGGTAATCCTCTGGGATTCTTGTGAAATTGGTTGGTTTTGGGGTGTTGATGGATGATGATAGGTGTTTTGATTTGTTGGGTGGTTGTTGGGTGGATAATGGTTAGAGTTGGGGTAGTTATTTTGTGGTTTTCTATATGTATTTTGGTTAGTGTTTGGCTGGGGGTTATGGTTTGTGCTTTTCCAATTATTCTGACTTGTGTTTCTTTGCCATGGTTGTTGGTTTTGATTATGGTTGTCTCCCCATCTGAGGTTAGGATGATTCTTCTAAGATGGATTGTAAGTATCACCATAGACTTCATTTGTTCCAGGATTTTGGTTGTGCATGTATTGGACTTGCTCTTACTGTTGCTCCTCTTGAGTTTCTTCACTTTGCACCCAAGTAGTTGGTGGTTGGCTTGTGGCACTCACTGATGCAACTTGCAAGCCATCAATTCTTTTGGCCATTTGTTCAAACTGTTGTTGAATCTGCTGCTGCATTATCTTGTTCTGAGCCAGAATTGAATCCACTCCTTCTAACTCCATTACTCCTCTCCTTTGTGATGGTTGGCGTTGTCTTTGATGAGCAAATAAATATTGGTTATTGGCCACCATATCAATGAGGTTTTGAGCTTCCTCTGTGGTTTTCATGAGTTGCAAAGAGCCTCCAACTGAATGATCAAGTGCTTCTTGAGCTTTAAGAGTGAGTCCCTCATAGAAGTTCTGCAACTTGTCCCACTCAGTGAACATCTCTGGTGGACATTTCCTCAATAGAGCCTTATATCTTTCCCATGCTTCATATAAGTTCTCAGCCTCCAATTGAGTGAACGTTTGAACCTCAGTCTTCAATCTTAGGATTCTTTGAGGGGGATAAAATTTGGCAAGAAACTTGCTCACCAAGTCATCCCAAGTGTTGATGCTTTCTTTTGGAAAGGTCTCTAGCCATTGAGTGGCTTTATCTCTGAGAGAAAATGGAAAGAGCAGCAACTTGTAACTATCAGGAGGCACACCATTGGTTTTCACCGTGTCACAGATTCTCAAGAAGGTAGACAAATGTTGATTTGGATCTTCCAAAGGCCCTCCTCCAAAAGAACAATTGTTTTGAACCAGAGTGATGAGTTGTGGCTTTAGTTCAAAATTGTTTGCATTGACATTAGGAGGAAGAATGCTACTTCCACAGTGTCTAGCATTTGCAAATGTGTATGAAGCCAAGACTCTTCGTTGTTGTTGGTTATTGTTGGCTCCTTCTCCTGGTTGATTGGGATCTCCTTCCATTTCTTGGAATTCCTCCTCAGATTCTTCTTCTCCAATAACGTTCTTCCCTCTTTCGGCTCTTCTTATTCTCCGAAGAGTTCTTTGATCAATTTCAGAGAGGATAGGGGAAGATCTTCCTGTACCTGACATACAAACACACAACAATAAACACACAAACCCAGAAAGCCAATGAAACTTCAATCTATAGCTAGAATGAAGTTTTAGTTAGTTTAAGCAAAAATTCAAACAGTTAGTGTGTTAGTAGGAATTAGAATAACAGAAAAGAAAAAATACTTAATCTAGACCTCCACTTCACTTAATCATTGTCAATCTATTTCAATCCCCGGCAACGGCGCCAAAAACTTGATGTGTGGAAAACGATCCAACACAAAACTCACCGGCAAGTGTACCGGGTGGCATCAAGTAATAATAACTCACATGAGTGAGGTCGATCCCACAGGGATTGAAGGATTGAGCAATTTTAGTTTAGTGGTTGATTTAGTCAAGCGAATCAAGTTTTGGTTGAGTGGGTTGTATTTAACAGAAGATAAATTGCTTGAAATGTAAAGGGAGAGGGGAAATTGCAGTAAATTAAAGAACAGGAAAGTAAAATAGACTGAATCTTAAAGAACAAGAAAGTAAATGACTGAAACTTAAAATGCAAGAAATGTAAATTGCAGTAACTTAAATGGCAAGAAATATAAATTGCTTGAATATAAAAGGGAATTGAGGACTGGGATTGCAGAATCTAAACAAAGAGAAAGTAAAATGCAACAATCAATAAAAGCAGAAGATGAATTGGTATAAACTGAAATGCAACAGAAAATGAAATTAAAGTGCAGCAGGGTTCACAGAAGAACCAAAAGTAAATTGGGGTCTCAGGTCTCAAGAGACTAGGTAGCAGAGCCTAGATCTCTATTTGCCTTCCCAGATCCAAGTTCACAAAGCAATTGACAAGGAATTGAAGAAGAAGCAGTAAAGAACAGAATTAAAATTCAATTGTGCATAAAAGGATTTAAAGAGATCTTAGATGGGAATTGAGACAGAATTTCCTCAATTTCACACACCCAAAACTCAGAAAAATAAGAGTGGAATTGCCCGAGCAAACACGAGGAAGGAGATCAATCAATTCTCCCTTAATCCTCAGAACCTCGGTCAAGTCTCTCAAGAACAATTGCAAGAAATTCAAAACTCAAGGAAAGTGTAAAATTCAAAAGTCAAGCTAAGGTAAGTGCTAAAAAGGTCCTAATTACATCAAACTAGCTCCTATTTATACACTTTCTATTCTTGGATTTTGGGATTTGGATGGGCTTTTGATTTGGTGAAGAAATGAACTTAATTGGAATTTTAATTGAATTTTTCGGCCCAAAATGGTAGCTCCCAGGAGGCTGCCCTGCCCTTGTGGAGGGCAGGGCAGGATTTGGTGCATGTTGGTGCGGCTTTGGTGCGGTCTGGTGCATGTTGGTGCGGCTTGGTGCGCAAAACGCTGCCCTGCCCGCGCCGAGGGCAGGGCAGGAAAAATTGGTGCGCCAGAATGTGCCACGGTGCGTGCTTGGTGCTGCCAGGGTCGTGATTTGGTGCGCCAGATTCACTTCTTGGTGCGCCAGAGTTGTGCACCAACCAAATGCTGCCCTGCCCTCGCAGAGGGTAGGGCAGTGTTTCCAAAATGCAGTCCCGTGTTCGAACCCGGGCAGAAACACACGCTACATCATTTTCCTTGGTTTCTTGGCACGGTAATGGGCCTTAAGTCCTAGCTTCCTCATGGTCCCGTGTTCAACTCTTGTGGCAAGCATTTGGAGACAATTTTCTTTGAATTTCTCCCTTGGTGAGCCCGATACTGCCCTTGTGGAGGGCAGGGCAAGGTTTTGTTCCTCTTGATTTCAAGGCACAGATTTGTGCTCTGCCCTTGTAGTGGGCAGGGCAGAGTTGCCTTTCATGCTTGGTTCCCTTATGTTGCCCTCCTAGAGGGCAGTGTGCCCTTGTGGAGGGCAATGTTTGCCTCTCCTCATGTTGTGCGCCACACTTCTTCTCTCTTTGACCACACTTTCTTTTCCTTGGGCCACACTTCCTTAGGCTACGCTTTTTCCTTTTTTCCTTTTCTTCACCTACAATAAACCAAAACAACCACTCAAACTTTCACTAAATTCAAGAGGCTTATAAATCAATTAAAATTCAATTAAAATTAGCTTAAACCTCATGGATTAACATTAATTTCATGGTGGTTGCTTGATTTAAAGAAGTTGTGCATTTTCACTCCAAATCACTTACTTAAGAAGCAAGAAAGTGCATAAAGACTAACAAAACAAGTGAAATTGGCTTGAAAAATGGGTATATGATGACTTGTCATCACTAAGCAACCCCCTAAATACAGAAAATTTAGAAGCTATCCGTGAGCAACAGAATCGCCTTAAACAGCTGGAACAAGAAGCCGAACCATTGACCTTCAGAGAGAAACAAGACGACGTCAAAAGTTAGAGGACAAGCTCTTAAAGCTCGAAGCCGATCTCAAAACCAAGACCGCTCGATCCAGTCATGAAGATAGCCCCCCATTCACCAAATAGATCATGAAAGCTAAAGTCCCAAAGGATTTCAAAGCTCCCGACATGACCTCATACGATGGCACATCAGATCCAAGCCATCATCTTAGCAATTTCAGAAGCAGGATATATCTCATGGAGGCCTCAGATGCAATCCGTTGTAAAGCTTTCCCAACCACTCTAACTAAGATAGCAAGAAAGTGGTTCGACAGTTTGCCCCCAAGATCCATCACAAGTTTTGACGACCTTGCAAAAAAGTTCCTCGCCAGGTTCTCCATCCAGAAGGATAAAGTCAAACACGCTCCAAGCTTGCTGGGAATTAAACAAGGAGATCGGGAAAGCCTTTGTAGCTACATGGAAAGATTCAACAAAGCATGCCTTGACATACAAAATCTTCCAACAGAAGCGGCCATCATGGGACTCATCAATGGCTTAAGAGAAGGACCTTTCAACCACTCAATATCCAAGAAGTACCCAACATCTCTAAACGAGGTTCAAGAAAAGGCAAAAAATATATCAAATATGGAGGAGAACTCTCGATTGGGAGACAACTTAAAAACCGGATTCTCCTAACCCACCACATGACAAGGATAAAGAGTCCAAGAAAAAAGAAGATTAACCCGGTGAGAAGCCTAGAAAATATCACAATTACACCCCTCTTCGGCTGTCTCTTGTGGATGTTTACTGAGAAATATGCAATACTGAGAAGATCCCACCACCTTGCCTAATCAAAAACAAAAGAGGGGGAAGTCGGACAGAATACTGTGATTTGATCCGAATCTACGGACATCCTACTAACAAGTGTTTCGACCTAAAGAATGTCATAGAGAAATTGGCAAGAGAAGGGCGATTAGATCGGTACTTAGCCAATAAAGCGGATGAACCAAGAAAAAGAAGAAGGGATGAAGAGGTCGGACGAGTTGAACGTCCACCTCACACCGAAGAGGTCGGACGAGTTGAACGTCTATCTCACACCCCTGAGAGACATGTTCATATGATAAACGGAGGATTCGCAGGAGGAGGGATCTCTAAATCATCTCACAAAAGACACCTCAAAAAGGTATATTAAGGAAGGGAGAGAGGTTTGAATGGACAACGATGTGTAAACAAGCCTTTCGAGATTTCAAAAAAAAAATCCTTGGGGCAACCACCCATTCTTACCCGACCACAGAAAAGTGAAGAACTCATATTATAACTCGCAGTAGGAAGTCGGGCAATAGCCTCAGCACTAGTCAGAGAAGACGAACGTGGGTAACAACCCATCTACTTCATCAGTAAGGCACTACAAGGGGCCGAACTAAACTATCAAAAGATAGAAAAATTCGCCTACGCCCTCATACTCACTTGTCGATGACTCCACCCATACTTTCAAGCTCACACTATTAGGGTTCGGACCAACCCGCCCATAAAAGGCATCTTACATAAAACAGACTTAGCTGCAAGAACACTACAATGGGCAGTTGAGTTATCCAAGTTTGACCTCAACTATGAAGCTCGGACAGCCATCAAGTCCCAACACCTAGCCGACTTCATTGCAGAGTACACTGACACCCCAGGAACTCCCACAAAATGGAATCTCTACGTGGACGACTCTTCAAACCAAAATCGGGGGTGGCGCAAGCGTAATTATAGAAAGCGATCAGGAAACCCAAATCGAGCTAAATAACCAAATGGAATACGAGGCAGTACTGCCTGGTTTAAGGCTGGCTAAGAAGGTAAGAGTTCAAAAGCTTACCATATTCCGTAATTCACAAGTAGTCACCTCACAAATAGAAGGGAGCTACCAGGCTAAGGATCCCACCATGAAAAAATACCTGGACAAAACCAAAGAACAACTCGGACAATTCCGGGGGTATGAGGTCCGACATATACCTCGGGAACAAAATGTCTGAGCTGATGTACTTTCAAAACTAAGTCAGCACCAACAGCTCGGACAATTCGGGGGATATGAGGTCCGACATATACCTCGGGAACAAAATGCCCGAGCTGATACACTTTCAAAATTAGCCAGCACCAAACCAGGGGGCAATAATAGAAGCCTCATCCAAGACATGCCCACCATGCCAGAAGCATGCCAACTTCCCTATAGCCCCACCAGAAGAGCTCCCACAAGTCCACGGGGCATATCGGACAACAGCACACTCAACCACCAGAGAATCACCATCTCGACTTGCTTACGGAATGAAGGCAATGTTTCCTGTGGAGGTAGAAGAGGGATCCCCTAGAGTGATCCTCTACAATGAAGATTCCAAACTCAAAGGGAAGAGATTGACCTACTTCCAGAAGTCCGAGAAAGAGCTCGGATTAGAGAGGAAGCACTAAAGCGTCGAATGGACCTAAGGTCGGTCAGGAGAAGGGAAGTTAGTAGCCAACTGAAAAGGACCATACTAAGTTGTTCAGAAGTATTGGGAAAAGGTCACCACAAAGTGTCCAACCTCGAGGGGCGAGAGCTACCAAGGTCATGGCATACCTGCAATCTAAGAAAGGCGCCAGGCCGAGGTCTAAAAGATTGCCCGACCTCGAAGGGTAAGCACTAACATGTACACACTCTTATTCATATCTTCATTTTATTGTTTAAAAGTTTGCAGATTTCCTAAAAAAGTTTCCAATCAAGATGCATTAATCTGAGCGCAAAAATTCATCATCCGAGTACAAAGCTACAGGTCGGCAAGATGAAAACCAAATTCATCGTCCGATCACGACATGGTCGGCAAGGTGAAAACCAAAATCACCGCCCGATCACGACAAGGCCGGCAAGATGAAAACCAAATTCATCGCCCGATCACGACAAGGTCGGCAAGATGAAAACCAAATCCATCGCCCGATCAACGGTGTTAAAAAAGTAATCCATAGAAAGAGGCCTGGTGAGGTCTGATTAAAAATGGAATACTAAAAATAACTTAGGAAGGACCGACAAGAAGAAGTCGGACCAAACCAGTCAAAGCGACAAAGTTATAAAAGGTAAATCCATAGAAAGAGGCTTGACGAGGTTTGAGTAAAAATGGGTTACTAAAAATAAATTAAGAAGGACTGACAAGAAGAAGTCGGGCCAAATCAATCAAAGCAACAAAAGTTATAAAAAGTAATCCATAGAAAGAGGCCTGACGAGGTCTGATTAAAAATGGATTACTAAAAATAACTTAAGAAGAATCGACAAGAGAAGTCGGACAGATGAAAAGCGTGTGCTATAAAGGACACAGCTTTGCCAAAAAGGCCACAACTCCACGACAAGGCTATCAAAATTGTCCAGACTAACTAAAAAGGTTCTACGAGAACACTAAAAATTTGTCGGACAAGTTAGCCCCAAGGACCACCTCAACCAAGCAGAGAGTGGACAAAACAAAGAAGTGATCAAAAAGAGGTCAGACAACAAAGTACCAACACTCTACAAAGATCCACAAAAGGGACAAAGACATCCCGCAACGGCCAGAGGAAGGCTAGGAATGCTTTGCTGAAAGGTACGAAGTCTTGAAAAAAGACACTACTTAAAAGGCAAAAGCAAAAATCAAAACGGTGCTAAAAAGTTGTCCAAACAAACTATAAAAAGATTCCCTATCGGAACACTACCTGAAAAGTTGTTGGATTATGACTAAAAAACCCGAGTAGTGAAGACAAAGAAAGTCAGAAGAAAGCTGAAAAGTCCTCTCAACAAACTAAAAAGGGCAATACCAGACTCGCACAAGGAGAAACTACTCAAGATTGGCCAAAGTCAGGATGCTTGAGCATGACTTCCCGAAAGAGATCGAAGCTCTGAAAGCACGATCTCACAGAAAGGTCTGAACTCAAGCAGGGGTACTGTTCATACATCGGTTCGAGATATAAAGGACCGGGATGGCCGACCTCTTAGAAGGTTGGCCCATGACTGACCTCTTGGAAGGTTGGTCCATTACCGACCTCTTCACAAAGAGTTCAGCCAAATCGCCACAAGAGGCCCAAGCAGGCCCAAACGAAGGGACACAGCCCAATCTAAAGGCAGCCGAAGCCTAAAAAGATAAAGGTGGTTCCCCTTAAAGATAAGATGACTTCACTCAAAGATAAGATAAGATAACTATCTTATCTCCAGAAAGGTCACTCCACACTATTATAAATATACTGTACCACCCAGATATAACTCATATTCTGATTTTACTAAAAACCTGCCTAAAGCACGTGCTAACTTAAGCATCAGAGTCTCTTGCAGGTACCACCACCCTCCGGTGATGAAGGATCAGCAGCTCCACCAGATCCAACAAGTCAGACACGACAGCTCCGGCCACCAGATCCAATAAGTTGGACATGACAGCTCCAGCCACTAGCTCTAGATAGGACGGACACAGCAGCACCGACCACCACAGCAGATCTCATCCGAGATCGACCTTCAATTTCAGGTAATCCTCGGAACAGATAGGTGGCATTTAATTATTTTGCATTGAATAAATGTTGATACCCTTTGTTTCTCTCTTGATTCTAGCATGAGGACATGCTTGGTTTAAGTGTGGGGAGTTTGATAAACCCCATTTTTAGGGTTTATCTTGTGCTTAATTTAGAGGATTTTATCAACTCTTCCCATATTTATTCAATGAAATGGCATGGTTTCATGATTTTCTCCTAATTTGTGCTTGAGTTTGAAAACATGCTTTTTAGGTCTGAACTTGCTAATTTTAATTCGCCTTTGATTCCACTTGATGCCTTGATGTGTTTGTTAGTGAATTCAGGTTGAAAATGCTAGGAATGGATCAAAGGATTGAAGAAAAGAGCATGCAAAGTGGATAATTCATGGAAAATCAAGGATTTGGAGTGCATACATCGACGTGCACGCATGGAGATGAAGTCGTGAGGTGGCACGTACGCGTGACTTGACGCGTACGTGTGAGAAGGAAAACACCAAACGACACGTACGCATGACCCATGCGTACGCGTCAAAGCTCGCACGTAACCTCATTAAAGTGAAAATGCTGGGGAAAATTTTTGAGATTCCTAGGCCCATATCTAACTCAATTTCTGAGGCTATTACATGCAGAATTGAAGAGGGGTCAAGGGGGGTCATTCATACACTTTAGTTTTAGAGAGATGTAGAATTCTAGAGAGAAAGACTCTCTCCTCTCTCTAGATTAAGGTTCTTAGTTTTCTTCCTTTTAGATCTAGATCTCATTTTTTTCTTTAGTTTTCCTTTACTTTTATTTGTTCTAGCATTTAACTTCTCTTGTATTTCCTTTATTTTGTTAATTTTAGTTGATGCACTCTTTTGTTGATTTCAATTCTCTTTTAATTCAATTTGTGATTTCCATGTCTTTTTATATTTACCTTTGTTTCTATTGATGAATTCTTGCTTTAATTAGTTATTACTTCCTTTAATTCTTGCAATTAATGATGTTTACTGATGCCAGGGCATCTAGGCCAGTTTCACTGACCTTTTCTTTATTGTTTTAAGGTAGTTTCATGCATTTTCTTAGGAAATAAGCAAGTTTTGGATGAAATTTCATTTACACCTTGACTCAAGCAACTATTGTGAATTTTACATGATTTCATAAGGATTATGCAAGGATTGAATGACAAATTGATGATGCATAATCTCATGACTTGGGCTAGAGCTTTGATACACTTTATTTGCTTGATTTCAGGATAAAGGAAACAAGAAGAAGCCAAGTTAGCAGTCACGTTAACCTAATTAACGTAACCATTAACGTGGAATAGGGCAAGCTTGTAGCATTAATGAAAAAGGTGGTCGTCAATAATGCCTGCGAAGCCATCATAAGCCCACGTTAATTGCCACGTTAATTAGGTTAACGTGGTAGTTAACGTGGAGAAAAAGGGAGCTCCAGCGTTAGTGGTAAAAGTGAATACCACTAATGCTACAAGTTGGCAATTAGCCACGTTAAGAGCCACGTTAACATAGTTAATGTGAACTCTAACGTGGAAGGGAAAGACAATGCCAACGTTAGTGACACTCACCTTTGTCACTAATGTTGGATCATGACAACATTGCCCAAGTTAGTGGTCACGTTAAGACCACTAACGTGAAAGTTAACGTGGAGCTAAGCATGATGAGCCAACGTTAGTGACACTCACGTTTGTCACTAACGTTGGAGATGGCATTCACTACCATGTTAGTGGCCATGTTAACCTAGTTAACGTGAACTCTAACGTGGAGGGGGGTGTTTGGAGCGTTAGTGACAAAGGTAAGTGTCACTAACGCTCTCAAAACTTAGGCATGCCCACGTTAAGAGCCACGTTAACCTAGTTAACGTGAACTCTAACGTGGGGAAAGGGGGCACAATGCAACGTTATTGGAAAAGGTGATTCCCAATAACGTTTACGAAGGATCATGAGGCAACATTAGTGGTCACATTAGTGCCACTAACGTTGAAGTTAACGTGGACCATTTTGCGGTTGGAACGTTAGTGAGAAAGATGATTGCCACTAATGTTCTCGAACCCACATTTTCACTTAGCATTAACTCCACTAACGTCCTAACTAACGCCCATGCCTAACTCACACTTTTCTGCAAGCTGAGCCTACTGAAGATTGTACTTGCTTCAACTCAAGATCTAAGGCCCACATCCAAGACTTGAAGACCTCACTAGAAGATCAAGAAGAGTAGTATATATAGGAGTAGTTTTGAACTATAGAGAAGCTTGGCACTTTGGAGAACTACCCTCTGTATATTTACTTTCTGCATTTTCTAGTTAAACATGTATTCTTTTCTGCCATTTTCCATTCCCAGAGCTATGAACAACTAAACCCCTTTCATTGGGTTAGGGAGCTCTGTTGTAATTTGATGGATCAATTATAGTTTTCATTCTTCTTCCTATTTCTTTTCTCTTGATTTTCTAGAAAGCTTTCGATCTTAATTCAATTGGTTAGTTGTCTTGGAAAAGAAACTCTCCATAATTGGATCTTCTCTGAGCATTGGAAAAGGGATGAGGAGATCATGTTAAAAATGCTTTCTCATGTTGGACCAAATTGGGGTCTGAACGGATATAGTGACATGTAATCCTCCCAATACTTTGATTTGGAAATACATGTGGTATAATCAGTGACCACACTTCATCTCTTTCCATGAGCAATTAAATTAAGGAATTGGGCAATTGTTTAAGCTTAGAGAGATTAGATTGCCAAGGAATTGGGATCCAATCACTTAAGATTGCCAAGGAGATCAATGAATGCATTGATTGAGGAAGGGATGAGAATGAACCTGATCCAGAGAATTCAACATCTCCTAAGCCCAATGAATCCCCCATTTCTGATATTACCCATTCTCTTTACTTTCTGCCATTTATTTCCATGTTCATCTCCCCCAATCTCCATTTAAGATTCTGCACTTTATTTTCTGCCATTTACTTTCTCGCCATTTAATTTCCTGCAATATCAATCACCTTCTGTTTAGCTCAACTAGCATACTCTTCCAATTAAAAATTCCTTGACCAATCAATCCCTGTGGGATTCGACCTCACTCTATTGTGAGTTTTTACTTGACAACAATTCGGTATACTTGCCGAAGGGAAATTTGTTGAGAGACAAGTTTTCGTGGATCAAGTTTATGGCGCCGTTGCTGGGGATTGATTTTGTATCAACAATGATTAAGTTGGAAGTTCACTAGATTGAGCATTTTTCTTTTGTTTGTTTATTTTATCTAGTCATTTAACTTCAGTTCATTTAGTTTCTTCCTCACCCCCTATCCCCTTGTTATTTTCTTTTTCTTTGAATTTACTTACAATTCTGCTCACTAACCCACTAACTGTTTGATAAATTGCACCACTCACACTAACAATCATTCTAACAAGAATAATCACTTCATTTTATCTCTTGCTGTGTGCTCTGTTAGTTGTATGATAGGGAGAAGAGGCAGAGCTTCAACTTCCTTTGATTCAGAACCTGAGAGGACCCTCCATAGATCAAGGAGGGAAGCAAAAGGGAAAAGAGTTGTTGGTGCTGAGGAAGAGGAAGAGTACTTTGAAACAAACATGAAGGAGAACTTGAAAAACAACCATGAAGGAGAAGCTCACAACCATGCCAGAGAAGGCCCTGTAAATCATGCTGGGCAAGAGAGGAGAGTTCTAGGCTCTTATATCAATTCAAACCCAGGAAATTACGGAAGTAGTATCCAAAAGCCCACCATACATGCCAAAAACTTTGAATTAAAACCCCAGCTCATCACCCTTGTTCAGAGCAACTGCTCATTTGGAGAAAGTGCCCAAGAAGACCCCAATCAACATCTAACCACCTTCCTGAAAATATGTGACACAGTAAAGTCTAATAGAGTCCATCTGGATGTCTATAGGTTGCTTTTGTTCCTTTTTTCACTCAGGGACAAAGCATCCAAGTGGCTGGAGTCCTTTCCGAAGGAGAGCTTAACAAATTGGGAAGATGTGGTGAATAAATTTTTGGCAAGATTCTACCCTCCTCAGAGAATTAACAGGCTGAGAGCTAAGGTGCAAACTTTCAAGCAACAAGATGGTGAGACTCTCTATGAGGCCTGGGAGAGGTTCAAGGACTTAACAATAAGATGCCCACCGGACATGTTCAATAAATGGGTTCAACTTCACATTTTCTATGAAGGTCTTTCTTATGAGTCAAAGAATGCTGTAGACCATTCATCAGGAGGCTCTCTAAACAAGAAGAAAACCATTGAAGAAGCCATAGATGTCATTGAAACGATAACTGAGAATGACTACTTCTATGCTTCTGAAAGAAGCAACACTCGAGGAGTAATGGAGCTGAACCACATGGATGCATTGCTGGCTCAAAATAAGATGATCACCAAGCAGTTAGCAGATCTCACCAAGAAGGTAGAAGAAAACCAAGTTGCAGCAGTCATCACTTTATCACCAGCTCAAGAAGGAGTGAATATAGGAGAAGAAGGTGACTGGAAATAAGGCAATTATGTTGGGAACTCACCCAGACAAATCCATGATCCATACTCCAAAACTTACAAGTCTGGATAGAGAAATCACCCTAACTTTGGGTGGGGAAATCAGCAAGACCAAGGCCAAGACCAGAGATGCCACAACCACAATCCCAACAACAATGCAATTCACCAACATACCTCATAGAGATCCTATCAACACCCACCTAATCACCCTTCTCAACCACCTAACCTCAACCCACCATCACTAACCGATGATAGACTTTCCAAAATTGAGATTCTACTTGAAGACATATGTAGAGAAGTCCAAGACAACAAGGTGTTTAAGGATGAAGTGCGAGCCAATATCAAAAACCAAGGGGAAACCATCAAGAGGCTGGAGTCCCAAGTAGGGTATCTATCTCAACAATTTCCCAAACCCAATGATGGTTTTCCAAGTGACACAGAGAAGAACCCAAGAGGAGAAACAAAGAAAGTAAGGTGGGAAGAATGCAAGATGATCACCACAAGTGATGAGATGAGTGTAGAGGAAGTGGACACACAAATAGAACACCTCCAAGACAGTCCAAAGGAAAATCACGAAGACAGAAACCATGCACCCCAACCCACACATAGGGAGGAGCTAAAGAAAGAGGAGATCCTGAACCCATATGCACCCTTTCCCCAAAGGCTCAAAGGTGGTGTTGCAAGGAGAATGTATTCAAGATTCCTAGATATGTTTGTATCTCTTGAGGTAAATATACCATTCATTAAGGCCCTCCGGCAAATGCCCTCTTACATCAAATATATAAAGGAGCTGCTGGCCAAAAAAGTTCATTAAAGGGTGGACAAACAATAAAGATGAACAGGGAGTGCAATGCTCTCATTCAAATAGAGCCACCCACAAAGAAGAAGGATCCAGGGAGTTTCCACATTCCTTGTGCTATAGGAGAGACAATGTTTGATAAAGGGCTCTGTGACCTGGGAGCAAGTATCAACTTAATGCCTTTGTCCCTCATGAAAAAGCTTCAAATCAATGAGCTAACACCCACAGACGTAATCATCAAACTGGCTGACAAAACTCAAAAACAGGCAATAGGAGTGGTTGAGAATGTGTTAGTGAAGGTTGGGAACTACTCCCTCCTCACAGACTTTGTTATCTTGGAAATGGAAGAGAATCCCATTCACCCCATCATTTTGAGAAGGCCATTCTTAGCCACAGCCAGGGCGCTTATAGATGTGGAGTGAGGAAAGCTAATATTGAGGATACACGATGAACAACTCACCTTAAACATTTTCAAACCATCACAAGAAGCAGGTCATGATAATGAAGAGTTGAAGGAAGAGCACAATAAAGAGCTGATGGAAGAGCCAAACAAGGGAACACAGGCACCACAGCTAAGAACTACTGTGGTTAACAACCAATGTAGTCAGAAAGAACAACAACCAAGTGTGACCCGAGAGAAGCTAGACTCACCAAAGCATATGGGACAAGCAACAAAATCCCCCTGAAGGAAAGAACCATAAGGAGCAAGGTAACATCAAGGGAAACAAAGAAAAAGGCCCCAAGGGGATGGAGGAATAAGAAAATTCCTACAGAAGACTTCTCTCGAGGAGATGAAGTGGTCTCTGCCTACTTTCCATCTATACCACCTCATCTCCCTACCATTCCATCTCAGCTGCCTTCCTCCAGTGTACACCATCAACAAAATCTTGTCCTTAGAACATGTGGAGCTTCTTAACAAAGCCAATGGAGATAAATCCACTGCAAGGGGAGAGGACGTGAAGCACTACCAACCACCCTAACAAAGGCCAAACGTCAAGCTAATGACGCTAAAGAAGCGCTTCATGGGAGGCAACCTATGTTCTATACCCTTTCTTTTTAATCTTTAATACTAGTTAATAAGGCAAAGTTCATGGATTCTAAATCAACTTCGACAAACAATATAAGAATCCATACATGAAGCATAGAGTACATGATAAGTTTGGTGTTCAAGGAATACCAAGAGGGCTTGAACACACTCAATGGTATGAGATTCTTTTCGAATCTTGTTGCACCATATGATCACAAACAAGTTTGGTGTTACCAACGTTGCATGCATGGGAAATTGAGTGGTTCGATTGATTTGCATTCATGAAAAGCTTAGTTATTTTAAAAACAAAAGAAAAATATTTTAACAGTAGCTATCTCACACTTTAATTTCTCCCACCAAAAATTCAATTAACTTTTTGCATTCCTTTTGTCTTGTATAGGAAATCAAAAAGGGGAAAGGTGGTACTTGATAGGACAAAAAGGAGGTTCGGCTACTATACCAAGAAAACCACACACTTGTCTTCAAGGGGAGTATTTTGGAAAGTGTTGCCATGCAATATTGGGAGTTGGGTATCCTTGGAGATCGAATCAAGACCCTCATAAAAGGGGTGATCCTTGTGCTCATCCAATACCAAACCCAAACCGTCCATCATTAAGCAACATCATCAATCTACACCCTTCAAACACCCAACATCCTATATATATATATTATAAATCCCACACTCTACAATCTCTTCGTACGCACTTGTTATTCTCATTCATCTCCCTTCCTTCTCTCGAACACACACACTCAATATCTCCACACACCAAATCTCCTGCATGGCATCATCAAGCTCTAAGAAGCGAAAGGGGAAGGAACTTATGAAGCAGCCTCCTTTTGATGAAAAGAAATTTAGAACCTTTTACCATGCATTGCAATTTGGGTGGATGGTTGAGAAAGAAGTCATATATGAGTTAGGCTTTCAAGTCACAAAAACTGAGTGCCCCGAAATCATAGAGAAGGTGAAAAAATGTCGATGGGAGCTCCTCACCAATCCGATTACAAGGGTTAATGCAACTCTGGTAAGAGAGTTTTATGCAAACGCAGTTAGATATGATAAGGCAGATGAATCCTATACAAGTTTCGTGAGAGGGGTAATGGTGGACTTTAGTCCCATAAGCATCATGAGAATGTTAAAGCTGCGAACCATACCCTTTGCAGAAGAGAGCTATCACTCGAGAATAGATAACAACCCCAACCATGACCAGATTATGAAAGACATCTATGTGCAGGGAGCAGATTGGGACAGAGACCCTCATGGGAAACCCAGATTCATAAAAAGAGGAGACCTCCTTCCTGAGGCTAAGGGGTGGTTCGAAATTGTAAGGAGATCCATCCTCCCAGCCGAAAACAACTCAGAGGTAAACCTTAAGAGAGAAACAATGGTGCAATACATAATGAAGGGAGGAGAAATCAAAGTTCATGAACTCATAGCCCAAGGCATTC
The DNA here is from genome assembly GCF_003086295.3 of Arachis hypogaea. Classification (NCBI taxonomy): domain Eukaryota; kingdom Viridiplantae; phylum Streptophyta; class Magnoliopsida; order Fabales; family Fabaceae; genus Arachis; species Arachis hypogaea. Next base: position 40,788,590 of record NC_092039.1, read on the forward strand.
GAAAGCTTGCTAAGAAGAGTGATTCTAGAGGAAGGTTAGGCTACCCCAGCACTATCCTCCGTCTTTGCAACAAAGCTGGGGTGGTGTTCGAAGATGGAAACCCCGAGTGGATAAAAGTCGGCCTTCCAATTACTTTTCGACGGATGCATGCTGCTGCACCTCCCCTACCTCAATGAAGACTAAGAAAGAGGCTAGCTCATCAAGCTGAGGAAGGACAAAATCCACATGAGCAAGCCCCAGCCACCTTAGACATGCACCAATTACAAGAGGCTATTGATACCTTGTCTAGGCAATACATGGAGAATCAAGGGGCATAGAAGGAGCTTCAAATGCAAATAATGGATCGCCAAGAAGAATCACTCTCTAGATGGATGAATCAACAAGGAGAGTGGCAAAAACAATTGATGGAGCAGCAATTGGAACAAGGGAGACAGTGGAATGAGTCCTTTCATAACTTGAACCAAAAGCAAGATCAACAACAATAAGCCATCCAAAAGCTAATCAACATCCAAGCACATCAAGGTGCACACATTCATGAGATGCATCGGAAACAAAGAGAATACGCAGATCTCTTTGACGAGTACAGAGCTTTTTCGGAAGGGGTTTATATGAGTGAGACTGGATACCATGTAAATACCCAAGCCAGGCTCGGGTACTTAGTCGGACAACTACCTGTATTACACCTTGGGATCACAAGATATGAGGACGTAAAGGATGAATTGGAATGAGTGGAACGAGAAAGGGCCGAAAAAAGTCATGAATCAGTGAGGAAAGCACTAGAAGATTCGAAAATAGCCAGAATGAATCAGATGAAAGGAAGCACAAGTGGACACAAAGAAGACAAGGAAGCAAAAGAACATGAGCATCCACAGGAGTAAAAGGTGGTGAGTTTCTTCTTAGTCTTATCTCTTTCAAGTTTTAAATAAGAAAAATCATGTGTGAGATAGAACATCCTTCCATAGTAGTTTAGGAACCTTCAATTATGGCTTTAAAATTTCATTGTTTAAGTCTATGTTTACTAGTCTAAATGTCCCTACTGCATTTTTCATCTTGCTTATATGTATGCTTGTCTTTTAAGCCAATCAAAAAGAAGATGTTATGAAAAGAACAAGAGTGGAGTTATCTTGTGAAATCATTTCTGAATGTTTGTGGTAGGGTGATGAATTAGCTAAGTTGGTTCACCAACAAGGTAGGAAGGCAGCTATCTATCCTGAATCATATGCTTGAAACACACCCCAGGAGACTAGCTAATTGATAAGATCCTAATAAGAAAAGAGAAAGAGAAATAAAAGTGAAAAGGAAAGAAAAACAATAAGAAATCATGCTAGGCACCAAGGGTTTGAAGATTGAGGCATGTGTCTGTGGTGTTCATGTGCAAGGGATATGCTTGGACGAATAAGCTCTTAGGGGTGCCTTATCACTTGGTAACTTGGATTAACTAATCTGGGATTATCAGCTAAAAGTCCACTATCAAGAGTAACCTTTGCTATAGAACACTTAGCAACCCAAAGAGGTGCTGGACACCAAGGTCTCAAGAAAGAAAAAAAATAACAAACCATGTGCCTGTGGTGTGTATGTATAGGAGAACGAGACTTGAGGGAGTAAGTCCTTAGGGGTACCTTAACACCTAGCACCTTGAACCAACTGGTTCGGGAGTGTTGGCTAAAAACTTATGATAAAGAGTCGCCCTCTTACAGAGCACTTAGCCTATAAAAAGAATGCAATAAAACCTGGAAAAGAAGGAAGGATCAACAATTAGGAAGTCTTAAAGGATGCAATCAAGAGAGTGTTCAAGGGCATGATAAAGGCCTGAAAACCAGTAAAGGAATGAACCTAAGTTGTTATGCATAAAACCCCATAAACCAGGAATTTTACTTTTATATTGTTGATCTTGTTCTTTCATTCATTCTTCCTATGTTTCAGTACTTGCTTAGGGACAAGCAAGCTTTAAGTTTGGTGTTGTGATGCCATGGCATCTAGGCCAGTTTCACTGACATTTTCTTTACTGTTTTAAGGTAGTTTCATGCATTTTCTTAGAAAATAAGCAAGTTTTGGATGAAATTTTATTTACACCTTGACTCAAGAAACTATTGTGAATTTTACATGATTTCATAAGGATTATGCAAGGATTGAATGACAAATTGATGATGCATAATCTCATGACTTGGGCTAGAGCTTTGATACACTTTATTTGCTTGATTTCAGGACAAAGGAAGCAAGAAGAAGCCACGTTAGCAGTCACGTTAACCTAATTAACGTAACCACTAACGTGGAATAGGGACAAGCTTGTAGCGTTAATGAAAAAGGTGGTCATCAATAACGCCTGAGAAGCCATTATTGATGGTGTTTTGTGGAAAAATAAATTTCCAACACACAAATCCAACCGGCAAGTATACCGGGTCGCATCAAGTAGTAATAACTCACAAGAGTGAGGTCGATCCCACAGGGATTGATGGATCAAGCAACTTTAGTGGGTGATTAGTTTAGTCAAGCTAACATTGAAGTGAATTGTGTGAAGTGTAACCAACAGAAAGTAAATTGCAGGAATGATAAAGTTGCAGAAAGTAAAGTTGCAAGTAACTTAAATAACAAGAAAGTAAAAGAGTTGAAACTTAAATTGCACGAAATGTAAATTGCATTAAATGTAAAGGGGATTGGGTGCGGGGAATTTAAAATTCAACAAGAAAATGTAAAGAGCAATCAAGAAGAGAGCTAGAATATGAAATGGAATGCAGCAGATTTCAAACAGAAAAGTAAAAATGCTTGAAGAATTAAAAACAGAAAGCGATGCTTAATTTGCAGCAATTTAAAAGGATGTTGAAGATCTCAGGGAATCAATGAGACTAGAGAACAAGTCTAGATCTCAAGCCCTTCCTTGATTCAACAGCAAATAGATTGAAGAAGAAATAGAGATGGAAGCAGTAAAGAGAGCCTTGATTCAAATCAAAATTCCTTGAATTATGCAGAAGAACAAAGCAGAGATGTTGCAGATGGAGAATGAAAATAGAATTTCTTTCAATCTCAATCCAAAATTCAAACAGAAAGGAAAATTAAAAGAGAGAGCTATCTACTACTACTACTCCCTAATGGAGCAAGCCTCCCCCCTTCCGAGCTCTAATTGATGCCTTTATATAGGCTTTACAAAATAAAAAAAATGAAAATGAAATTAAAACAAATTACAAAAATGAAAATCCTAATTTAATTGATCCATGTGCCTTTGAGAGATGATGTGGGCTTTGCTTGCTTTGGATTTGAGGAGAAATGGGTTTGGTTGGCTTTGATTCAATTTGGTGAGGAATTGAATTAAATTGAATTTTGGCCCATGTGTTGCTCCTAGGAGGCTGCCCTGCCCTTGTGGAGGGCAGGGCAGAAAATGGTGCATGCGTCCCTTGGTGCGTGCGTGTTGGTGTTGCAGGATGCTGCCCTGCCCTTGTGGAGGGCAGGGCAGAGTTTTTTGGTGCGCCAGATTCTGCTGCCCGTGCGTGCTGATGCTACCGAGACCCCCTTGGTGCGCCAGATTCTGCCCGCTGGCCGTGCACCACAAAATGCTGCCCTGCCCTCGCGGAGGGCAGGGCAGTGTTTCCAAAAGTGAAGTTCCAAGTTCGAAACTTGGTGGATGCACACGCTACTTCTTTTCCTTGGTTTTCTTGGCACCAAAGTAAGGCCTAGTTTCTTGCTTCCTCATGGTGCCGTGTTCGATTCTTGTGGCAAGCAATTGAGGGAGCAATTTTCCTTGATTTTCCATGAAGAGCACGACATTGCCCTACTCTCCAAGAGGGCAGGGCAGAAAAAATGAGCGCTACTTGCTTTGGGGTGAGGCTCCAGCTTCGAACCTTGGTGGAAGCACATTGGTTTATTTTTGCTTATTTTTGGCCTTTAAAGATGCCTTCCGTTCCTGCCTCAATTTTACGCCAAATATGGATTGCTATATATCGTTGGAAAGCTCTGAATGTCAGCTTTCCAACGCAACTGGAAGCACATCAATTGGACGTCTTTAGCTCAAGTTATAGCCCTTTGAAGTAGGCATGGTCATGCTGTGAGCGGCCAGATTTTAACTTAGCGAAAATTTGCTCCAACCTCACTTTGTTTCATCATGATTCTGCCCTGCCCTTGGCAAGGGCAGGGCAGTGTGCGTGCTGGTTGTTTTCTTCTTTGATTTGGTCATGGGCCACGCTTTTAAAAGCGTGGCCTAAGGCTCCAAAGTGTACCCCAACTTCAAAGTGTACCCCAAAGCTCTTTTTTTCTCCTTTTTTTGTGCTTCTTTGCTTCTTTTTCTTCTTATTTCCTACAAGATTTATAAAATTAAAAGATCAAGGAAATCTTCCAATTAATTACAAAAAAATACAATATTTAAGCACTAATCATCAATTTCTTGTATGAAAAAGCATAGAAAAATAGGTATATGATGACTTGTCATCAATCATAAGCCCACGTTAATTGTCGCGTTAATTAGGTTAATGTGGTAGTTAACGTGGAGAAAAAGGGAGCTCCAGCGTTAGTGGTAAAGGTGAATACCACTAACGCTACAAGTTGGCAATTAGCCACGTTAAGATCCATGTTAACATAGTTAACGTGAACTCTAACGTGGAAGGGAAAGACAACCCCAACATTAGTGACACTCACCTTTGTCACTAACGTTGGATCAAGCCAACATTGCCCAAGTTAGTGGTCACGTTAAGACCACTAACGTGAAAGTTAACGTGGAGCTAAGCATGATGAGCCAACGTTAGTGACACTCACCTTTGTCACTAACGTTGGAGATGGCATTCACTACCACATTAGTGGCCACGTTAACCTAGTTAACGTGAACTCTAACGTGGAGAGGAGGGGCGTTTGGAGCGTTAATGACAAAGGTAAATGTCACTAATGCTCTCAAAACATAGGCATGCCCACATTAAGAACCACGTTAACCTAGTTAACTGAACTCTAACGTGGGGAAAGGGGGCACAATGCAATGTTATTGGAAAAGGTGATTCCCAATAACGTTTCCGAAGGATCATGAGGCAACGTTAGTGGTCACGTTAGTGCCACTAACGTTGAAGTTAATGTGGACCATTTTGGGGTTGGAACGTTAGTGAGAAAGGTGATTGCCACTAACGTTCTCGAACCCACATTTTCACTTAGCGTTAACTCCACTAACGTCCTAACTAACGCCCATGCCTAACTCACAATTTTCTGCAAGCTGAGCCCACTAAAGATTATACTTGCTTCAACTCAAGATCTAAGGCCCACATCCAAGACTTGAAGATCTCACTAGAAGATCAAGAAGAGTAATATATATAGGAGTAGTTTTGAACTATAGAGAAGCTTGGCACTTTGGAGAACTACCCTCTGTATATTTACTTTCTGCATTTTCTAGTTAAACATGTATTCTTTTCTGCTATTTTTCATTCCCGGAGATATGAACAACTAAACCCCTTTCATTGGGTTAGGGAGCTCTGTTGTAATTTGATGGATCAATTATAGTTTTCATTCTTTTTCCTTTTTCCTTTCTCTTGATTTGCTAGAAAGATTTCGATCTTAATTCAATTGGTTAGTTGTCTTGGAAAAGAAACTCTCCATAATTAGATCTCCTCTGAGCCTTGGAAAAGGGATGAGGAGATCATGTTAGAAATGCTTTCTCATGTTGGACCAAATTGGGGTCTGGGCAGATATAGTGACATGTAATCCTCCTAACACTTTGATTTGGAAATACATGTGGTATAATCAGTGACCACACTTCATCTCTTCCCATGAGCAATTAAATCAAGGAATTGGGCAATTGTTCAAGCTTAGAGAGATTGTATTGCCAAGGAATTGGGATCCAATCACTTAAGATTGCCAAGGAGATCAATGAATGCATTGATTGAGGAAGGGATGAGAATGAGCCTGATCCAGAGAATTCAACATCTCCTAAGCCCAATGAATCCTCCATTTCTGATCTTACCCATTCTCTTTACTTTCTGCCATTTATTTCCATGTTCATCAACCCCAATCTCCATTTAAGATTCTGCACTTTATTTTCTGCCATTTACTTTCTCGCCATTTAATTTCCTGCAATATCAACCACCTTCTGTTTTTAGCTCAACTAGCATACTCTTCCAATTAAAATTGCTTGACCAATCAATCCTTGTGGGATTCGACCTCGCTCTATTGTGAGTTTTTACTTGACGACAATTCGGTGTACTTGCCGAAGGAAAATTTGTTGAGAGACAAGTTTTCGTGCATCATTTACTTTTATTGCCTTCTATGTGTTTGATGAAATGTTTCTCTTAGCCATAGCTTAGGTATTTTTCTCCTCTTGGATTGAGTTGAGTAATTGGAGACTCTTGAGTTATCAAACTCTTTTGTTGATTGATAATTGAAAGTTTCTAGTTGATTTGAATGCCACTAAAGCAAGTCTTTCCTTAGAATTTGACTAGGACTTGTGGACTCAAGTTGATTGTATCCACTTGACTTTCCTTCATAGTTAGAGGTTAACTATGTGGGAGAAATGGACAATTCTTGTCACAATTGATGATGATAACAACGATAGGACTTCTAGTTCTCATACCTTGCCAAGAACTTTCTTAGTTGTTAGCCTATTTCTTTTGCTATTTATATTTCTTTTTCATTATTACAAAAATCCCAAAACATTCCTTCATAGCCAATAACAAGAACACTTCCCTGTAATTCCTTGAGAGACGACCCGATGTTTAAATACTTCGGTCATTTTTATTTGGGTTTGTACTTATGATAAACAAAATTTTGATTGAGGATTGTTTGTTGGTTTAGAACCATACTTACAACGAGATTTCATTTGTGAAATTCTTTTCCATCAAATTTTCTCTTCACCAGCCAATTCTGGTTTTTGGAGAACTTGTCATAAAGGTTGATCGGTCCGGACATAGATGACATGGCTTTGGAAATACAGTCGAAGACGTCGGGCTGAAAACACCAGAGCTAGGGCCAACTTCTCTATCTTAGGATAGCAAAGCTCAGCATCTTGCAAAGTCTTGCTAATAAAATAGATCGATTATTGCTGCTTCTGTCTCTCTGTAACAAGAACAGAGCTTAGGGCCCAGCTGGTAATAGATAAATATAAGTGAAGTAGTTCCCTTTGAAGGGGTTTTTGTAAAATAGGTGGTTTTGAAAGAGTGTTTTTTATAGTTGCGAAAGCATTTTCACATTCATCGGTCCAATGAAAATCTTTTTTCTTTTTTAGTGTTTGAAAAAAGCAGTAAGACTTAGAAGCCAAACAAGGTAGCAATCTAGAAAGTGCAGCAAGTCTCCCTGTTAACCGTTGGACTTCTTTGATTGTTTTTGGGTTTGCCATGTCCAATATAGCTCGGTATTTTTCTGGGTTAGCTTCGATTCCGCGGTTAGTGAGCATGAATCTGAGGAATTTGCCTCCCTGTACGCCAAAAGCGCACTTTTCAGGGTTAAGTCGCATATTGTATCTCCATATTTGGTTGAATATTTCTGCAAGGTTGTCAAGATGGTTGTTGCCGAGCTTTGTTTTGGCCACCATGTCATCAACATAAACTTCTAAGTTTCTGCCGATCTGTGCTACAAATACCTTGTCTATAAGGCGTTAATATGTTGCTCCTGCGTTCTTAAGTTTAAATGGCAGAACTTTATAGCAGTAATAATTTCCATATTCGGTAATAAATGTAGTTTTTTTTTGATTGGATGGATGCATTAGAATCTGGTTATATCCAGAATATGCATCCATGAAACTTAGTGTTTTATAACCTGAAGCATTTTCCACTAAACAATCAATAGATGGTAAGGGGTATGAATCTTTTGGACATGCTTTGTTGAGATCGGTGAAATCAACACACATGCGCATTTACCGTTTTGTTTCTTTACCATGACAACGTTTGCTAGCCATGTTGTGAATCTGATTTTCTGTATGAAGCCAGCACTGATTAGCTTCTTTGTCTCTTCCAAAGAAGCTTGCTTTCTTTCAAGGCCTAGGTTTCGCTTCTTCTGCGCTACAGGTCAGACAGAAGGATCTAATGCCAGCTTGTGAGAGATGATTGATGGGTCAATGACAGGCATGTCGGCAGGCATCCACGCGAATAGGTCGACATGTTGTTGTAGGAATGTTTGAAATGAAGCTCTTTCCTCCGAGCTAAGTGTGGTTCCCACATAAGTATATTTCTTCGAGTTATCTGCAAAATAGATTTTTTGTAAATCCTTCGTCGTGGTTGGCCGCTCGAGGGCATTAGCCCTTGGATCGAGGTCGGCCAAAACTGGGAGTTCGTCCGGACTGCCAATGTTGTTTACTTGGGTGTTGACACTTCAGTTGGGTCTTTCAGACTATCGTTGTAACATTGACGAGCTTCATGGGTGTCGCTATGAATTATTACGATAAGATCATCTTGCACAGGAAACTTAACACAAAAATGAATTATGGATACTATAGCACCGAACATATTCAAGAAAGGTCGGCTAAATATCAAATTGTAAGGGCTAAAACAGTCCACAACTAAATATTGAACATCTGAGGTTTTTGATAAGGGAGGCTTACTTAGTGTGGTTTGTAACCACACAGATCCCAATACTGGGACCCTTTCCACCGAAAATCTGACTAAGTCTCCAGTGGAAGGTTGTAGTATGTTGTTACTTAGTTTTATTTTCTGGAATGTTGAATATAAAAGAACATCAGCACTGCTCCCCAAATCCAGTAGTACTTTTCTGACTAAAAGATCTCCTAACTGGATGGAGATTACGACTAGGTCATCCATATTTGTTATGTTGTATTGAAGTCAGAGGCTTGAAACGTCATCTAAGGAAAATGTGAAGGCATTTGATTATTGTTAGGACTAGCTTCTATTGATAACATAACTCGGTATGAGCATTTTCTTGCCGAGCTTATAGCGCCTCCACCTGCAAAACCTCCGGAAATGCAGTTAATAATTCCTCTTGGTTGTTTAGGATGACTAGAAGTTGCCCTTTGCTTGTCTCGGCTGGATTGTCCTACCGAGGTATGGTCACTAAAGGAAGGAGCACACCTTTGTATATGGCTACCGATGTATTTGTCTAGATGGCCTTGCCGAGCTAGTCTCTCCAAGGGGTCCTTAGCGATGTCGCATTCATCAGTGATATGTCAATGTTTCTGGTGGAAGGTGCAATACTTTGACTTGTCTACATTCTTCGCATCTGGATAGTTGCGGCCTTTCGTGGTTGTTTGATCAATTTGGAATTTAGAATCTCCTTGATGATATCATCCCTCTTGGTGTTAAATTGAGTATAAGATTTATAACGGGGGGTTAGCTTAAAACTTTTCTTACTATCCCGTGGTTTATCCTCTTCTTTGTATTGGGGATTTTCTGGTTTCTGAGCTTGTCGGAGTTCCTCAAATAAGTAAAGAATTCACAAATAAGTTTGCATTGTATTGGGGCTTCTTTTTGACGAGTGGATTTCTATCGATAAAGAATTCACAAATAAGTTCGCGTTGTAAGTATAATTTCTAAACCAATGGAGAATCCTTTCGTGCAAAAGTTTTGGTTGTCACAAGTAACAAACACAGTAAAATTTATAAATCGAAGTATTTAAACCTCGGATCGTCTTCTCAAGGAATTGCAGGGAGGTGTGTTTTATTATTGGTTGTGGAAAACAGTATTTTTGGATTTTTGAAAGGATTGAACAAGAGAAATAAATTGCAGGAATTAATAAATCAATAGCTAAGAAAACTCTTGGCAATGTATGAAAATTAGAAGTCCTATCCTAGTTATCCTTATCAATTGTGATGAGAATTGCTCATTGCTCCCACTTAGTCAACCTCTAACTATGAAGGTAAGTCAAGTGGTTAAATCAATATGAATCCTCAAGTCCTAGTCAATTCCCAAAAAAAGACTAGAGTTAGTGGAATTCAAGTTAATTAGCAACTTCCAATTATCAATCAACAAAAGAGTTTGATAACTCAAGAGTCTCTAATTACTTAACCAAAGCCAAGAATATAGAAAGCTAAATAAAAATTATATATCTGAAATACCTCAAATTGCATTAATAAAAGAAATCAAATCTAACATGGAAAAGTTCATAAACAAATAAAAGAGAAACTAAATTAAAAGAACATTGAACCTGGTATGAAGAAACAATCCTAATGACTAAAAGAAATCCTAATCCTAAAACCTAAGATGGAGGAGAGAACCTCTCTCTAGAAACTACATCTAATCCTAAAAAATTATGAATATGAAAGTTGTATCTGTATGTCTTGAGTTTCTGCATGTTCCCTGGCTTTATTCTGTGTTTCTGGGCCGAAAACTGGGTCAAAATGCGGCTTGAAATCACCCCAGTGATTTCTGTTAATTCTGCAGATCGTGCTTGTCACGCGTACGCGTCGTTTGATGATTTCCCCTCCACGCGTGCGCATTAGGCACGCGCTTGCGTCATTTGTGCGAACTTCAATCCATGCGTGCGCGTCAAGCATGTGCATGCGTCGTTGTGATTTTGTCCCAATCGCTGTATTTTTCTCGTGCTCCTTCCCTTTTTGCAAGTTTCCTCTCCATTCTCTAAGCCATTCCTGTCCTATGAAGCTTGAAATACTTAACACAAGGATCACGACATTGAATGGTATAAAGGAGAATTAAAATACGTAATTAAAAATCTTTAGGAAGAAAGTTTTCAACCATGGAACAATTTTGGGAAGGAATTGTAAATACATGCTAATCATATGAATAAGTGGGTAAAGACTTGATAAAACCACTCAATTAAACACAATATAAATCATAAAATAATGGTTTATCAATCATCGCTCTTGGTATTGAATTGAGTATAAGATTCATAACGTCGGGTTAGCTTAAAACTTTTCTTACTATCCCGTGGTTTATCCTCTTATTTGTTTTGGGGCTTTTCTGGTTTCCGAGCTTGTCGGAGTTCCTTAATATCAATTTGACCTTTCACCTTTTCACAGAACTCGGCCAAGGTTTTTGGTTAAGCAACAGCAATAGCCTCCTAGAATTTCCCTGGTCGGAGTTCGCTTTTGATGGCGTGCAAATGCACCTCAGGGTGGAGGTTTGGAATACTCAAAGCCACCTTTGTGAAACGAGTCATGTAGTCTCTGAGGATTTCATTCTGACCTTGTTTGATTGTGTTCAGGTAGTTAGAGTCGTGCAAATAGATAGCTGAGCCAGCAAAATTCTCCTTAAAAAACTTCGCTAGTTTCTGAAAATGAGAAATAGAATCTGCAAGCAAAGAACAAAACCAATCAAGTGCAGGACCGTCTAGATAAGATGGAAAACAACGACATAAGACTTTATCAAATGCACCGCTTACTATCATTATGGATCTGAACTTTTTGATGTATTTCTTTTGATCGCCTAACCCGTCATATGGGGTTAAGGTAGTTGGTAAGGTGAACCTTCTGGGCAGTTCGAAATTCATCACCTCGACCGTGAATGGCCCATCTGAGTTGTCGGGCTCGTTGTCTTTGTTTTCTGGCCGAGCTTCTTAATTTTGTGGAGGATGAGCTTCTTTGTTTTGTGGAGGTTGAGCTTCTTCGTTTTTGAGCAGTTTTAGAAACATGAGTTGGTCTAGATTGATGCTCGGCCTCTTCTGTTCATTCTTGATGGCCATCATTGTTTTTAATTCGAGCATTGGTTAACTCAGTGATCTGGTTTGCCATTCTTTGATTCTCCTCTGCCATGCTCTAGTTGGCTTGTTGCAACTTAGTTACCATTCGGAGTTTGGACGGTGTAGGTGGGTTAGCCATGGTAAGATGGAGGAGCACTGAGGCCGATAAAAACAGAAAAAGTCTATATCTTAGGCCCCACGGTGGGCACCAATTGTTCTTGTGTGAGTAACCTGGGCGTAACTCGGTTATAGGGAGTCGATGCCGAGCTGTTGCCTCTAACGTCGAGCTTATAGGCTAGGAAGATCTGAGCTCTTTGTCCAAAGAGATATCACATCACGGAGGGTATGAACAAAGGGGGAGTGTACCTGCAAAAGGCACTCCGATGCTTAAGTTAGTATTTTGAACTCAGTATATCCTTTAAGGATAAAATATCATACCTTTATAGGTGGAGAAGAATAGGTCGGTTATGTTTCTATTAATCATCTGAATTAAAGAGCGGTTATTAGATTTAGTAGGTGATAGTGCCTGGTCGGACTTTTTTATTCCAGGATGTAGTACGTTGAGTTTGGTTATAACACATGATGCTGAGTTGTAACGTATAATGCCGAGTTATGACGCATACTGCCGAGTTATTACTTCAGATTTGTAACAGCTAATATCACAAGTCATTTTTTCCTAAATCACTCTCGCGCGCTGGTGCACGAAATTGCAATCACACTTTTGCAATCCGCACAACTAACCAGCAAGTGCACTGGGTCGTCCAAGTAACACCTTACGTGAGTAAGGGTCGAATCCCACGGAGATTGTTGGCTTGAAGCAAGCTATGGTTATCTTATTAATCTTAGTCAGGATACCAATTATAGTTATCAATTGACTTGCAAATAAACAAGAGAGCATGGATTAAATAATACTTATTATGTAGTAATGGAGAATATGTTGCAGTTTTGAAGATGCTTTGTCTTCTGAATTCCTGCAACATAATGCTTTCTCACTTTCAAACATGCAAGGCTCCTTCCATGGCAAGCTGTATGTAGGGCATCACTGTTGTCAATAGCTACTTCCCATCCTCTCAGTGAAAATGGTCCAAATGCTCTGTCACAGCATAGCTAATCATCTGTCGATTCTCGATCATGTCGGAATAGGATCCATTGATCCTTTTGCGTCTGTCACTACGCCCAACACTCGCGAGTTTGAAGCTCGTCACAGTCATCCAATCCCTGAATCCTACTCAGAATACCACAGACAAGGTTTAGACTTTCCGGATTCTCAAGGATGCTGCCAATGGATTCTCGCTTATACCACGAAGATTCTGTGTAAGGAATCTAAGAGATACTCATTCAATCTAATGTAGAACGGAGGTGTTTGTCAGGCACACATTCATGGGTTGAGAATGGTGATGAGTGTCACAGATCATCACATCCATCACAGTTAAGTATTAATCAGCATCTTAAAAAGAAACAAGCATGTTTGAATGGAAAACAGAAATCATTGCATTAATTCATCGAGATGCTGCAGAGCTCCTCACCCCCAACAATAGAGTTTAGAGACTCATGCCATCAAAGAGTACAAAGTTCAGATCTAAAAATGTCATGAGATACAAAATAAGTCTCTAAAAGTTGTTTAAATACTAAACTGGTAACCTAGGCTTACAGAAAATGAGTAAACTAAGATAGATGGTGCAAAAATCCACTTTTGGGGCCCACTTGGTATGTGCTGGGGCTAAGACTTGAGCTTCTCACGTGCCTGGGCTGTTTCTGGAGTTAAACGCTAGGTTGTAACCTGTTTCTGGCGTTTAACTCCAACTTGCAAGCTGTTTCTGGCGCTGAACGCCAGAATGTAACATGAAACTAGCGTTAAACGCCAGTTTACGTCATTTATGTTCGCGAAAAGTATGAACTATTATATATTGATGGAAAGCCTTAGATGTCTACTTTCCAACCCAATTGAGAGCACGCCAATTAGACTCCTTTAGCTCCAAAAAATCCATTCCGAGTGCAGGGAGGTTAGAATCCAACAGCATCAGTAGTCCTTTTTCAGCCTAAATCAGATTTTTACTCAGCTTCCTGAATTTCAGCCAGAAAATACCTGAAATCACAGAAAAACACACAAACTCATAGTAAAGTCCAGAAATATGAGTTTTGCCTAAAAACTAATAGAAATATACTAAAAACTAACTAAAACAAACTAAAAACTATATGAAATTACCCCCCAAAAAGCGTATAAAATATCCGCTCATCACAACACCAAAATTAAACTGTTGCTTGTCCTCAAGCAACTAGATAAATAAAATAGGATAAAAAGAAATCAAGAAGCAATAGCATCTCAGAGTTTTAAGTGAAGCTCAGATTCTAACTAGATGAGCGGAACTAGTAGCTTTTTGCTTCTGAACAGTTTTGGCATCTCACTTTATCCTTTGAAATTCAGAATGATTGGCATCCATAGGAACTCAGAATTCAGATAGTATTATTGATTCTCCTAGTTTAGTATTTTGATTCTTGAATACAGCTACTTGATGAGTCTTGGCCGTGGCCCTAAGCACTTTGTATTCCAGTATTACCACCGGATACATAAATGCCATAGACACATAACTGGGTGAACCTTTTTAGATTATGACTTAGCTTTCCTCAAGTCCCCAATTAGAGGTGTCCAGAGTTCTTAAGCACACTCTTTTGGCTTGGATCACGACTTTAACCACTCAGTCTCAAGTTTTTCACTTGGACCTGCATGCCACAAGCACATGGTTAGGGACAGCTTGATTTAGCCGCTTAGGCCTGGATTTACTTCCTTGGGCCCTCCTATCCACTGATGCTCAAAGCCTTGGATCCTTTTCACCGTTGACTTTTGGTTTAAAGGGCTATTGGCTTTTTCTACCTCTTTTGCTTTTTTTTTCACTGCTTTTTCTTGCTTCGAGAATCAATTTCATGATTTTTCAGATCAGCAATAATATTTCTCTTGTTCATCATCCTTTCAGGAGCCAACAATTTTAACATTCATAAAATTCAATATAAAAAATATGCACTGTTCAAGCATTTATTCAGAAGACAAAAAGTATTGCCACCACATATAAATAATTAGAATTTTCCTTATTAAGAACTCGAAAAAATATTGCCTCTTTATTCTAAAAATCTTACTATTTTATTCATTTTTTGATGATGATGAGAAAAATAAATTATAGCTTATCTTGGAGATAAAATCAAAATAGATATACTAATTACTACTACTCATGTATAACTTCTAAGGTAAATTCCTATAAGAACAACTATCACAGAGTTAAGACTAAGATTAGGACTCAACAACCTTTATTTTGGGAGGTGGATGCTCCTTTGGTCTGTGGGGTGCTTGGTCCTTCAAAAGACAGCTTATGGCGCTTCAGCTCCTGTATCTCCGAATATTTGTCTTCTTTCAGATTGAATTCAACTTCTGGGATCACTGATCTCAGATCCATTATTTTGTGGTACTGGTCTGCATGTTCTTTGGTTAAGAACTTCTCTTGATTCCAAAGTGATTTTGGAATATTCTCTTTCTTGCCTCTTGAAGTGGTTTGTTTTCCCTTAGGTGCCATGATCTTGATGAGTTTTAGCTCAGTGATCACGGAAAAACACACCAAACTTAGAGGTTTGCTTGTTTTCAAGCAAAAGAAAGGAAAGGAGAGGAATAGAAGGAGAGGCAATTTCAAAAATTCAAAAGATATGATGAGATTTTGAAAAAGATAACTTTGAATTTAAAAAAGATAATATGATGAGTTTGAAAAGATTTGGGAAGAAATTAAAAAGATTTGACAAGAATTCAAAAAGATAGATGAGTTTTGAAAAAGATTTGAAAAGAGATTGAAGAAGAATGAAGAAATATTTTTAGGATTAAGATTTTTTTTTGCATTTTGAAGTTGAAAGTTGAGAATTTGTAAATGTTTATGCAAGAAATCATGAATTGGAACATGAAAAATGGAAAAATTTGAGTTGTAAACGAATTCACCTCCTCCCCATAATCCTGGCGTTAAACGCCCAAACGCTGCATGTTTTGAGCGTTTAACGCCCATCTGTAGCTTCTCCTGGGCGTTTAACGCCCAACTGTAGCATCTGGCTGGCATTAAACGCCAGAAACTCCTTTGTCACTGGGCATTTTTCTGAATGCCCAGGACGCTGTATATCTAGCGTTAAACGCCTAGAAGATGCTTCTTTCTGGCGTTTAACGCCTAGATGGCTATCTCTATTGGCGTTGAACGCCCAGTAGATGCTTCTTTTGGGCGTTCAACGCCCAAAACAGCTCTTACTGGCTTTTTCGCACCAGGGAGCTTCTTTTTGCTGTTTTATCTTCTGAAGCCTTCTGTAACTCTGTACCATACACTGAAATGTATTATCTAATTGTTAAAATTAAAATTACAAATAAAATAAACTCATGACTATTACTGAGCTTTAATTAAGTCTCAGTTTTGAGCATTCTTGCTCAAAATTGCTTTCAAGATAATGTTTGACTCTCTGTCCATTAACAATGAACTTTTTGTTAGAATCATTATCCTGAAGCTCTACGTATCCATATGGTGACACACTTGTAATCACATATGGACCTCTCCACCGGGATTTCAATTTCCCGGGGAATAATCTGAGCCTAGAATTAAACAGCAGAACTTTCTGTCCTGGCTCAAAGACTCTGGATGACAGCTTCATGTCATGCCATCTTTTTGCTTTCTCTTTGTAAATTTTTGCATTTTTGAAAGCATTGAGTCTGAATTCCTCTAACTCATTTAACTGGAGTAATCGTTTTTCTCCAGCTAACTTGGCATCAAGGTTTAGGAATCTGGTTGCCCAATAGGCCTTATGCTCCAGTTCTGCTAGCAAGTGACAGGTTTTTCCATACACAAGCTGGTATGGAGAAGTTCCTATAGGAGTCTTGAATGCTGTTCTGTATGCCCACAGAGCATCATCCAAGCTTCTTGCCCAATCCCTTCTATGGTTAATCACAATCCATTCTAGGATTCTTTTAAGTTCTCTATTAGAGACTTCAGCTTGCCCATTTGTCTATGGATGATATGGAGTGGCCACCCTGTGGCTAACTCCATACCGAACCAAAGCAGAGTAAAGCTGTTTATTGCAGAAATGAGTGCTTCCATCACTGATTAGTACTTTAGGGATACCAAATCTGCTGAAGATGTGTTTCTGGAGGATTTCAGCTCTGTCTTAGTATCATTAGTGGGTGTTGCAATATCTTCAACCCATTTTGATACATAATCCACTGCCACCAGAATATAAGTGTTTGAGTATGATGGTGGGAAAGGCTCCATGAAGTCAATACCCCATACATCAAGCAACTCAATCTCCAAGATCCCTTGTTGAGGCATGGCATAACTGTGAGGCAGATTGCCAGATCTTTGGCAACTGTCACAATTAAGTACAAACACTCGGGAGTATTTATAGAGAGTAGGCCAGTAGAAGCCACATTGGAGGACTCTTGTGGCTGTTCGCTCACTTCCAAAATGTCCTCCATACTGTGATCCATGGCAGTGCCAGGGGATCTTCTGTGCTTCTTCTTTAGGCACACATCTACGGATTACTCCGTCTACACATCTCTTGAAGAGATTTGGTTCATCCCAAAGATAGTACTTTGCATCTGTGATCAATTTCTTTGATTGCTGCCTACTGTACTCTTTAGGTATGAATTTTACTGCCTTGTAGTTTGCAATGTCTGCAAACCATGGCACTTCCTGGATGGCAAAGAGTTGCTCATCTAGAAAGTTTTCAGAGATCTCAGTAAGAGGGAGGGACGCCCCTTCTACTGGTTCTATTTGGGACAGGTTATCTGCTACTTGGTTCTCTGTCCCTTTTCTGTCTCTTATTTCTATATCAAACTCTTGCAGAAGCAGCACCTATCTGATGAGTCTGGGTTTTGAATCCTGCTTTGTGAGTAGATATTTAAGAGCAGCATGGTCATTGTACACAATCACTTTTGATCCAACTAAATAAGATCTGAACTTGTCAATGGCATAAACCACTGCAAGTAACTCTTTTTCTGTGGTTGTGTAGTTCTTCTGTGCGTCATTTAAAACACAACTGCCATAGTAAATGACGTGCAGAAGCTTGTCATGCCTTTGTCCCAACACTGCACCAATGGCATGGTCACTGGCATCACACATTAGTTCAAATGGTAATGTCCAATCTGGTGCAGAGATGACTGGTGCTATGACCAGCTTAGCTTTCAAACTCTCAAACGCCTGCAGACACTCCTTATCAAAGATAAATGGCATGTCAATAGCTAGCAGATTACTCAGAGGTTTGGCGATTTTTGAAAATTTTTTTATAAACCTCCTATAGAATCCTGCCTGCCCCAGAAAGCTTCTGATTGCCTTAACATTGGCAGGTGGTGGTAATTTTCAGTTACCTCTACCTTAGCTTGATCCACCTCTATTCCCTTGTTCGAAATTTTGTGCCCAAGGACAATTCCTTCAGTCACCATAAAGTGACATTTTTCCAAGTTTAAAACCAGGTTAGTCTCTTGGCACCTCTTTAAAACAAGTGCTAGATGGTCAAGACAGGAGCTGAATGAGTCTCCCAATACTGAAAAGTCATCCATGAAGACTTCCAGAAAATTTTTCACCATATTAGAGAAAATATAGAGCATGCACCTTTGAAAGGTTGTAGGTGCATTGCACAGGCCAAATGGAATCCTTCTGTATGCAAATATGCCAGATGGACATGTGAATGATGTTTTCTCTTGATCTTGGGATCTACTGTAATTTGATTATAGCCTGAATATCCATTCAGGAAGCAGTAGTATTCATGACTTGCTAGTCTTTCTATCATTTGTTCTATGAATGCTAAAGGGAAATGATCCTTTCTGGTAGTGTATTGAGCCTTCTGTAATCAATACACATACGCCACCCTGTAACTATTCTTGTAGGAACCAGTTCATTTTTTTCATTATGAACCACTATCATACTACCCTTCTTAGGGACGACTTGGACAGGGCTTACCCAGGGGCTATCAAAAATGGGATAAATAATCCCAGCTTCTAGTAATTTAGTGACCTCCTTCTGCACCACGTCCTTCATGGCTGGATTCAGCCGCCTCTGTGGTTGAACCACTGGCTTAGCGTCACCCTCCAATAGGATCTTGTGCATGTATTTGGCTGGGCTAATGCCCTTAAGATCACTGATGAACCACCCAAGAGCTGTCTTGTGTGTCCTTAGCACTTGAATTGGTGCTTCCTCTTCCTGTGGCTTTAAGGTAGAGCTTATGATTACAGGAAAGGTATCACCTTCTCCCAGAAATGCATATTTCAGGGATGGTGGTAATGGTTTGAGCTCAGGTTTGGGAAGTTTTTCCTCTTCCTGAGGGATTTTTAGAGGTTCTATTATTCTCTCTGGTTCCTCCAGATCAGGCTAAGCATCTTTAAAGATATCCTCTAGCTCTGATTCGAGACTCTCAGTCATATTGACCTCTTTTACCAGAGAGTCAATAATATCAATGCTCATGCAGTCATTTTGGGTGTATGGATGCTGCATAGCTTTAACAACATTCAACTTAAACTCGTCCTCATTGACTCTCAAGGTCACTTCCCCTTTTTGGACGTCAATGAGGGTTCGTCCAGTTGCTAGGAAAGGTCTTCCTAGAATGAGAGTTGCACTCTTGTGCTCCTCCATTTCCAGCACCACAAAGTCAGTGGGAAAGGCAAATGGCCCAACCTTGACAATCATGTCTTCAATCACGCCTGATGGGTATTTAATGGAGCCATCATCAAGTTGGAGACATATCCGGGTTAGTTTGACTTCTTCAGTCAAACCAAGCTTTCTGATAGTAGATGCAGGTATTAGGTTGATACTTGCCCCAAGATCACATAAAGCTTGCTTGGTACAAGTACCCTCTAATGTGCATGGTATCGTAAAGCTTCCGGGATCTTTAAGCTTCTCAGGTAAGCTTTTCAGAAT
Source organism: Arachis hypogaea (assembly GCF_003086295.3). Taxonomy (NCBI): domain Eukaryota; kingdom Viridiplantae; phylum Streptophyta; class Magnoliopsida; order Fabales; family Fabaceae; genus Arachis; species Arachis hypogaea. Next base: position 40,808,050 of record NC_092039.1, read on the forward strand.
GACTGCACTGCATTCTTCAGTGAGGTAAACTTTTTTAGTTTCCATCCAATCCTTCTTATGACTTAAGATCTCCTTCATGAACTTAACATAAGAGGGTATTTGCTCAAGTGCCTCTACAAACAGAATTTTTATTTCAAGAGTCCTGAGATGGTTTGCAAAGCGGGCAAATTGCTTATCCTATTCCGCTTGACGGAGTTTTTGAGGATAAGGCATTTTGACTTTGTATTCCTCAACCTTAGTTGCTATATGTTTATTGCCTATAGATGTGGGTTGAGAAGCCTTTCTAGAAGGGCTGCTATCAGCACTTGTATGTGTCTGATCTCCCACTGGCATTTGAATGCCAGGGGTGGAGGCTGGAGTGGCGTTAGACGCCAACTCCTTACCTGTTTCTGGCGTCTGAACTCCAGAGCTGTGCTTCCTTTGGGCGTTCAACGCCAATTCCTTGCCTGTTTCTGGCATTGAACGCCAGGACTGAGCATGGGTTGGGCGTTCAACACCAGCTTTCCACCCCCTTTTCTGGCATTTGAACGCCAAAATTATTCCTCTCTGGGCTCTAACTGTCCTCAGAGGGATTTTGGGTAGCAGTTTGTTCATTTCTTGGCTTCCTACTGCCTTGAAGTGAGGTATTTAGTGTTTTCCCACTTCTTAATTGAACTGTTTGGCACTCTTCTGTTATTTGTTTTGATAACAGCTGTTCTGTTTGCTTCAACTGGACTTCCATATTCATATTAGCCATTCTTGTTTCTTGCAATATCTCCTTGAATTCGGCTAACTATTTTGTTAGAAAATCTAATTGCTGATTGAATTCAGTAGCTTGATCTGCAGGAATGAGTTCAGCAGTTACTATTTTAGCCTCTTCGTTGATGGAAGGTTCACTGCTTAAGTACATATGCTGATTTCTGGAAACTGTATCAATGAGCTCTTGAGCTTCTTCTATTGTCTTTCACATGTGTATAGATCCACCAAAAGAGTGGTCTAGAGAAATCTGAGCTTTCTCTGTAAGCCCATAATAAAAGATGTTTAACTGTACCCACTCTGAAAACATTTAGTAAAGTCCAGAAATGTGAATTTAGCATAAAAACTAATGAAAACATCCCTAAAAGTAGCTCAAACTTACTAAAAACTATATAAAAACAATGCCAAAAAACGTATAAATTATCCGCTCATCACAACACCAAACTTAAATTGTTGCTTGTCCCCAAGCAACTGAAAATCAAATAGGATAAAAGAAGAGAATATACTATAAAGTCCAAAATATCAATGAATATTAACTTAATTACATGAGCGGGACTTGTAGCTTTTTGCTTCTGAACAGTTTTGGCATCTCACTTTTTCCTTTGTAGTTTAGAGTGATTGGCTTCTCTAGGAACTTAGAATTTCAGATAGTGTTATTGACTTTCCTAGTTAGGCATGTTGATTCTTGAACACAGCTACTTATGATTCTTGGCTGTGGCCCTAAGCATTTTGTCTTCCAGTATTACCACCGGATACACAAATGCCAAAGACACATAACTGGGTGAACCTTTTCAGATTGTGACTTAGCTTTGCTAAAGTCCCCAGTTAGTGGTGTCCAGAGCTCTTAAGCACACTCTTTAGCTTTGGATCACAACTTTAACCATTCAGTCTCAAGCTTTTTGCTTGGACCTTCATGACACAAGCACATGGTTAGGGACAGCTTTGATTTAGCCGCTTAGGCCTGGATTTTAATTTCCTTGGGCCCTCCTATCCATTAATGCTCAAAGCCTTGGATCCTTGCTTTAAAATTTTTGCCACTTTTTTTTTTCACTGCTTTTTCTTGCTTCAAGAATCAATTTCATGATGTTTTTCAGATCATCAATAACATTTCTCTTTGTTCATCATTCTTTCAAGCACCAACAAATTTAACACTCATAAACAACAAGATCAAAAGACATATGCACTGTTCATTCATTCATTCAGAAAACAAAAATTATTGCCACCACATCAATATAATTAAATTAAATTCACTAATAATTTCGAAAATTATGTACTTCTTGTTCTTTTGAATTAAAACATTTTTCTTTTAAGAGAGGTGAAAGACTAATGGATTTTATTCATAGCTTTAAGGCATGGTTACACACTAATGATCATGAAGTAGAGACACAAAAACATAGATAAACATAATACTTAAAAACCGAAAACAGAAAGAAAATAAAGAACAAGGAATGAATCCACCTCTAGTGGCGTCTTCTTCTTGAAGGACCAATGTCCGCAAGGACTTGGTCCAACCTTTGATTAAAGTTGACCCTTCTTGTGTAGGGGCGTTCATCACCTTGCATCATGGGTAAATGAAACGCCAACCTCACATTTTCCGGACTGAAATCTAAGTGTTTCCCCCGAACCATTGTGAGATAGTTCTTTGGATTCGGGTTCATACTTTGATCATGGTTCCTAGTGATCCATGCATTAGCATAGAACTCTTGAACCATCAATATTCCGACTTGTTGCATGGGGTTGGTTATGACTTCCCACCCTCTTCTTTGAATTTCATGTCGGATTTCCGGATACTCATTCTTTTTGAGCTTGAAAGGGACCTCGGGGATCACCTTCTTCTTTGCCACAACATCATAGAAGTGGTCTTGGTGGCTCTTGGAGATGAATCTCTCCTTCTCCCATGACTCGGAAGTGGAAGCTTTTACCTTCCCTTTTCCTTTTCTTGAGGAAACTCCGGTCTTGGGTGCCATTGATGGTGAATGAAAAATAAAAAGCTTAGGCTTTTTACCACACCAAACTTAAAATTTGCTCGTCCTCGAGCAAAAAAAAAAAGAAGAGTAGAAGAAGAAGAAAATGAGAGGAGGGGGTTCGGCTATATGAGAGAAGAAGGGGTTTTTGTTGTGAAAATGAAGAAGAAAAGAGAGGTATTTATAGGGAGGGGGGAGGGTGAGGTTTCGGCCATTTTGGGTGGGAAAGGGTGGGAAAATGAATTTGAATTTTATGAGGGTAGGTGGGGTTTATGGGGAAGAGGAGGTTGATGTGAATGGTGCATGGGGAAATTGGGAAGAGGAATTGAGGTGATTGGTGAAGGTTTTTGGGAAGTGTGACATTGAAAATGAGATTTGGATTAGGAGAGTGTGATTAGGATTAAAAGAAAAGGTAGGTGGGGATCCTGTGGGGTCCACAGATCCTGAGGTGGGGATCCTGTGGGGTCCACAGATCCTGAGGTGAGAAGAAATACCATTCCTTCACCCTATAGGCGTGTAAATTGCCTTCATGCATCATTCTGGCGTTCAAACGCCCATTGGTGCATGTTCTGGGCGTTAAACGCCCATGTGATGCTTGTTTCTGGCGTTGAACGCCAGTTTCAAGCTTGTTTCTGGCGTTCAGCGCCAGATTGTCCTCTGTGTGCGCATCCTGGCGTTAAACGCCAGGTTGTTGCTTGTTTTGGGCGTTCAGTGCCAGAATGGTGCTCTGTTCTGGCGTTAAACGCCGGCCAGATGCACCTTCTGGGCGTTGAACGCCAGCCCGTGCGTCCTCCAGGGTGAAAAATTTTTTTCTTCTGTTTTTGACTCTGTTTTTAATTTTTTTGATTTTTTCGTGATTCCTCATGATCATGTACCTAATTAAACACAAAAATAACACTAAAACAAAATAAAATAAAATTAGATAAATAAAATTGGGTTGCCTCCCAACAAGCGCTTCTTTAATGTCAATAGCTTGACAGTGGCTCTCATGGAACCACAAGATGATAAGGTCAATTTAGTGTGTTGTCTCCACACCAAACTTAGAGTTTGGATATGGAATTTGAACACCAAACTTAGAGTTTGGTTGTGGCCTCACAACACCAAACTTAGAGTTTGATTGTGTGGGCCCTTCTTGACCTTGAACTGAGAGAAGCTTTTCATGCTTACTCTCTTTTGTCACAGAGGGATGACCATGTGCTTGAAACACAAGGTATTCCCCATTTAATTGAAGGACTAACTCTCCTCTGTTGACATCTATCACAGCTTCTGCTGTGGCTAGGAAAGGTCTTCCTAGGATGATGCATTCATCATCTTCCTTCCTAGTATCTAGGATTATGAAATCAGCAGGGATGTAAAAGCCTTCAACCTTTACTAGCATGTCCTCTACCATTCCATAAGCTTGTCTCATTGACTTGTCTGCCAATTGTAATGAGAACAAGGCAGGTTGTACCTCAATGATTCCCAGCTTCTCCATTACAAAGAGTGGCATAAGGTTTATTCCTGACCCAAGATCACATAGAGCTTTTTCAAAGCTCATGGTGCCAATGGTGCAAGGTATTAAGAACTTGCCAGGATCTTGTTTTTTTTGAGGTAGAGTTTCCTGAATCCAAGTATCTAGTTCACTAATGAGCAAGGGAGGTTCACCTTCCCAAGTCTCATTACCAAACAGCTTGGCATTCAGCTTCATGATAGCTCCTAAGTACTGAGCAACTTGCTCTCCAGTCACATCTTCATCCTCTTCAGAGGATGAATATTCTTCAGAGCTCATGAATGGCAGAAGGAGATTTAATGGAATCTCTATGGTCTCTGTATGAGCCTCAGATTCCTCTAGATCCTTAATAGGAAGCTCCTTCTTGCTTGATGGACGTCCCAGGAGGTCTTCCTCACTAGGATTTTCGTCCTCCTCCTCCTTGATGCATTTAGGCCATGTTGACTAAGTCAATGGCTTTGCACTCTCCTTTTGGATTCTCTTCTGTATTACTTGGGAGAATACTGGGAGGAGTTTCAATAACTTTCTTACTCAGCTGGCCTACTTGTGCCTCCAAATTTCTAATGGAGGATCTTGTTTCATTCATGAAACTGAAAGTGGCTTTTGACAGATCATAGACTATATTAGCTAAATTAGAATTATTTTGTTCAGAGTTCTCTGTCTGTTGCTGAGAAGATGATGGATATGGCTTGCTATTGCCTAGCCTATTGCGTCCACCATTGTTAAAGCCTTGTTGAGGCTTTTGTTGATCCTTCCAGGAGAAATTTGGATGATTTCTCCATGATGGGTTATAAGTGTTTCCATAAGGTTCATCCAGATAATTAACCTCTGCCATGGCAGGGTTCTCAGGATCATAAGCTTCTTCAGAAGCTGCCTCTCTAGTACTGTTGGATGCATGTTGCAATCCATTCAGATTTTGAGAGATCATGTTGACCTGTTGAGTCAACACTTTGTTCTGAGCCAGTATGGCATTCAGAGCATCAATTTCAAGAACTCCTTTCTTCTGAGGTACCCCATTATTCACGGAATTCCTTTCAGAGGTATACATGAACTGGTTGTTTGCAACCATGTCAATGAGTTCTTGTGCCTCTTCAGGCGTTTTCTTCAGGTGAATAGATCCACCTGCAGAATGGTCCAGTGACATTTTCGAAAATTCAGAGAGACCATAATAGAATATATCTAATAGGGTCCATTCTGAAAACATGTCAGATGGACATCTCTTGGTCAGCTGCTTGTATCTTTCCCAAGCTTCATAGAGGGATTCACCATCTTTTTGTTTGAAGGTTTGAACATCCACTCTCAGCTTGCTCAGCTTTTGAGGAGGAAAGAATTTATCCAAGAAGGCAGTGACCAGCTTATCCCAGGAGTCCAGGCTATCCTTAGGTTGTGAATCCAACCATATTCTAGCTCTGTCTCTTACAGCAAAAGGGAAAAGCATGAGTCTGTAGACTTCAGGATTAACTCCATTCGTCTTTACAGTATCACAAACTTGCAAGAACTCAGTTAAAAACTGATAGGGATCTTCAGATGGAAGCCCATAAAACTTGCAGTTTTGTTGCATTAATGCAACTAGTTGAGGCTTAAGCTCAAAGTTATTGGCTCTAATGGCAGGAATGGAGATGCTTCTTCCATCAAACTTGGATGTTGGCTTTGTGAAGTCACCAAGCATTCTCCTTGCATTATTATCATTATTATTTGCGGCTGCCATGTCCTTCTCCTGTTCGAAAATTTCTGAAAGGTTATTTCTGGATTGTTGTAATTTAGCTTCTCTTAATTTTTTCTTCAGAGTCCTTTCAGGTTCTGGATCAGCTTCAACAAGAGTGCCTTTATCCTTGTTCCTGCTCATAAGAAAGAGAAGAAAACAAGAAAAGAAAAAGGAATCCTCTATGTCACGGTATAGAGATTCCCTTATGTTAGTAGAAGAAGAAAGAGGTAGAAGAATGAAGAAGGAAATTCGGATTTGTGGATGAAGAGAGGTGAAGAGAAGTGTTAGTAATTAAATAATTAAATAGAATAAGAGAGGAGAGGGAGAGGATTTTCGAAAATAATTTTTAAAAGAGAAGTTAGTAATTTCGAAAATTAAAAATAAAATAAGTTTAAAATTAAAATGTAAAACAATTAAAAAGAATTTTTGAAAAAGAGAGGGAGGATTTTCGAAAATTAGAGAGAGATAGGTAGTTAGTTGGTTTTGAAAAAGATAAGAAACAAACAAAAAGTTAGTTAGTTGATTTGAAAAATATTTGAAATCAAATTTTGAAAAAGATAAGAAGATAAGAAGTTAGATAAGATATTTTGAAATCAAATTTTGAAAAAGATAAAGTTTTTGAAAAAGATAAGATAAAAAGATAAAAAGATTTTTAAGAAAAAGATATTTTGAAAAAGATTTAATTTTTAAAATTACTTAACTAACAAGAAACTACAAGATAAGATTCTAGAACTTAAAGATTGAACCTTTCTTAACAAGAAAGTAACAAACTTCAAATTTTTGAACCAATCACATTACTTGTTAGTTAATTTTCGAAAATTAGATATAAAAGATAAGAAAAAGATTTTGAAAATATTTTGAAAAAGATTTTTGAAATTTTCGAAAATTATAAAAAAAATGAAAAAGATATGATTTTTGAAAAAGATTTTGAAAAGATAAGATTTTTAAAATTGAAATTTTGACTCGACTTGTAAGAAACAACTAATTTTAAAAAATTTTTGACCAAGTCAACCCAAAATTTCGAAAATTTGGAGGAAGATAAGGAAAAGATATTTTTTTTTGATTTTTTGAATATTTAATTATGAGAGAGAAAAACAACAAAAATACTCAATGCATGAAATTTTTAGATCAGAACAATGAATGCATGCAAGAATGGTATGAATGTCAAGATGAACACCAAGAACACTTTGAAGATCATGATGAACATCAAGAACATAATTTTGAAAAATTTTTGATGCAAAGAAAACATGCAAGACACCAAACTTAGAAATCTTTAATGCATGAAAAATATGAATGCAAAAATGCACATGAAAAACAACAAAAGACACAAAACAAGAAATCATCAAGATCAAACAAGAAGACTTGTCAAGAACAACTTGAAGATCATGAAGAACACTATGAATGCATGGGATTTTCGAAAAAATGCAAGAAAAATTTTAAAAGCATGCAATTGACACCAAACTTAAAAATCAACACAATACTCAAACAAGAAACACAAAATATTTTTGATTTTTATGATTTTCTAATTTTTTGTATTTTTATTGATTTTTTTCGAAAAACATTTTTGGAAAACGAAAAAGGAAAGAAAAATTTTGAAAAAGATTTTTGAAAAGAAAATTACCTAATCTGAGCAACAAGATGAACCGTCAGTTGTCCATACTCGAACAATCCCCGGCAACGGCGCCAAAAACTTGGTGGACGAAATTGTGATCCATATTCTCTTCAAGTTGTTTGTCTTTGTATGAAATCATTATTATTTCACAACTCCGTTCAACTAACCAGCAAGTGTACTGGGTCGTCCAAGTAATAAACCTTACGTGAGTAAGGGTCGAATCCACAGAGATTGTTGGTATGAAGCAAGCTATGGTCACCTTGCAAATCTCAGTCAGGCAGATTAAAATTGTTTATGGGTTTTTGAAAATTGTAAGTTAAGGAATTAAACAATAAAAGGGATAGAACACTTATGCAGATTCATTGGTGGGAATTTCAGATAAGCAGATGGAGATGCTGTAGAGCTCTCGGACGCCTGCCCTCCTACTGCTTCTACTCAATCCTTCTTACTCTTTTCCATGGCAAGCTTTGTATAGGGGTTCACCATCAACTGTGGCTACTTTCTTCCTCTCGGGGAAATACCCTGTGCGGCTGTCACTCGCACAGCTAACCAGTCTGGAGGCATCACCCATGGCTAATGGCTACATCCCATCCTCGCAGTGAAAACTAATGCACGCACTCTGTCACAGTACTGCTAATCACCGGTTGGTTCCCGCTCCTACTGGAATAGAATCCCTCTTTTGCGTCTGTCACTAACGCCCAGCAGGTTAAAGTTTGAAGCACGTCACAGTCATTCATTACCGGAATCCTACTCGGAATACCACAGACAAGGTGAGACTTTCCGGATTCCCAGGATCCTACTCGGAATACCACAGACAAGGTGAGACTTTCCGGATCCTCATGAATGCCGCCATCTATCTAGCTTATACCACGAAGATTCTGTTGGGGAATCTAAGAGATACGCATTCAAGCTCTGTTGCATGTAGAACGGAAGTGGTTGTCAATCACGCGCGTTCATAAGTGAGAATGATAATGAGGGTAATCTGACTCATAACATTCATCATGTTCTTGGGTACGAATGAATATCTTGGAATAAGAATAAGATAGAGAATTGAATAAAAGGTAATAGAATTTCATTAATACTTGAGGTACAGCAGAGCTCCACACCCTTAATCTATGGTGTGCAGAAACTCCACCGTTGAAAATACATAAGCAAAGAGTTCAGGCATGGCCGAATGGCCAGCCCTCTCTAACGTGATCAATGATCCCCTAAGATGAAGAATAAAACAAAACTGAGATCAAAGATGTCTAATACAATAGATAAATGTCCTATATATACTAGACTAGCTACTAGGGTTTACATGAGTAAGTAATTGATGCATAAATCCACTTCCGGGGCCCACTTGGTGTATGCTTGGGCTGAGCTTGATCATTCCACGAGCTAAGGCATTTCTTGGCGTCAAACTCCAGGTTATGACGTGTTTTGGGCGTTCAACTCCGGATCATGACGTTTTTCTGGCGTTTAACTCCAGACAGCAGCGTGTACTTGGCGTTCAATGCCAAGTTACGTCATCATTCTTCGAATAAAGTATAGACTATTATATATTGCTGGAAAGCCCTGGATGTCGACTTTCCAACGCCGTTGAGAGCGTGCCAATTGGAGTTCTGTAGCTCCAGAAAATCTATTTCGAGTGCAGGGAGGTCAGAATCCAACAGCATCAGTAGTCCTTTTGTCAGCCTTCTTCAGAGTTTTGCTCAAATCCCTCAATTTCAGTCAGAATTTACCTGAAATCACAGAAAAACACACAAACTCATAGTAAAGTCCAGAAATGTGAATTTAGCATAAAAACTAATGAAAACATCCCTAAAAGTAGCTCAAACTTACTAAAAACTATATAAAAACAATGCCAAAAAACGTATAAATTATCCGCTCATCACATGCCTATTTAGTGCAAGGATGTAATTCCTTGACACCTCAGGATCTGTGGACCCCACAGGATCACCTCAGGATCTGTGGACCCCACAGGATCCCCACCTAACATATTCCCACCTTACCTCCTAATCCTATAACACTCTTCCCCATATCACACTTCCCAACAACTTCAATCTCTCTTCCCAATTACCCCCTTCACCACTCACATCCATCCACTCTTCCCCATAAACCCCACCTACCTTCAAAATTCAAAAACACTTTTCCACCCAAACCCACCCTAAAATGGCCGAACCTACCCTCTCCGCTTTTCCTATATAAACCCCTCCATTCTACTTCATTTTCACAAAACACAACCCCCTCTTCTATACCTTGGCCAAAACCTACACTCCCCCTTCGCCTCTATATTTTCTTCTTCTTCTCTTCTTTCTTCTCTTGCTCGAGGGCGAGCAATATTTTAAGTTTGGTGTGGTAAAAGCATAAGCTTTTTGTTTTTCCATTACCATCAATGGCACCTAAGGCCGGAGAATCATCTAGAAAAGGAAAAGGGAAGACAAAAGCTTCCACCTCCGAGTCATGGGAGATGGAAAGATTCATCTCCAAAAGTCATCAAGACCACTTCTATGATGTTGTGGCAAAGAAGAAGGTGATCCCTGAGGTCCCTTTCAAGCTCAAAAAAAATGAGTATCCGAAGATCTGACATGAGATCCGAAGAAGAGGTTGGGAAGTCCTAACCAACCTCATGCAACAAGTCAGAATCTTAATAGTTTAAGAGTTCTATGCCAATGCATGGATCACTAGGAACCATGATCAAAGTATGAACCCGAGTCCAAAGAATTATCTCACAATGGTTCGGTGGAAATACTTAGATTTTAGTCCGGAAAATGTGAGGTTGGCATTCCACTTGCCCATGATGCAAGGAGATGAACGCCCCTACACTAGAAGGGTCAACTTAAATCAAAGGTTGGACCAAGTCCTTATGGACATATATGTGGAAGGAGCTCAATGGAAAAGAGACTCCAAAGGCAAGCCAGTTCAACTAAGAAGACTGGACCTCAAGCCTGTGGCTAGAGGATGGTTTGAGTTCATTCAACGCTCCATCATTCCCACTAGCAACCGATCTGAAGTTACTGTGGATCGGGCCATCATGATTCATAGCATCATGATTGGAGAGGAAGTATAAGTTCATGAAGTCATCTCCAATGAATTCTACAAAATAGCTGAAAAGCCCTCCACCATGGCAAGGCTATCTTTTCCTCACCTTATTTGCCATCTATATTACTCAGCTGGAGTTATCATAGAAGGAGACATCCCCATTGAAGAGGATAAGCCCATTGATGTGTGGAAAGCGATCCAACACAAAACTCACCGGCAAGTGTACCGGGTCGCATCAAGTAATAATAACTCACATGAGTGAGGTTGATCCCACAGGGATTGAAGGATTGAGCAATTTTAGTTTAGTGGGTGATTTAGTCAAGCGAATCAAGTTTTGGTTGAGTGATTTGTGTTTAACAGGAAGTAAATGACAGTAAATGTAAAGGATGAAGGGAAAAGTGCAGTAAATTGAAGAACAGAATTGTAAATTTGCAGAATCTTAAAGAGCAAGAAAGTAAATGACTGAAACTTAAAGTGCAAGAAACTTAAATTGCAGTAACTTAAATGGCAAGAAAGATAAATGGCTTGAATATAAAAGGGAATTGAGGAATGGGATTGCAAGATCTAAACAAAGAAGAAGTAAATTGCAGCAATTGATTGAACAGAATTTAAATCAGAAGCAAATAGCATTCAAACAGAAAGAAAATAAAATGCAGCAAAGGTTCACAGAAGAACCAAGAGTGAATTATGATCTCAGGATCCCAAAGGCTTAGGTAGCAGAGCCTAAAACCCAATTTCCTTCCCAGATCTGAATTAACTAAGCAATTGACAGAAAATTAAAGAAGAAGTAATAGAAGAACAGAATTGGAATTGAATTATGCAGAAAACAAGGTGCAAAGAGCTTGAATGGGAATTGGGACAGAATTTCCCCAATTTCACACACCCAAAACTCAGAAACAGAAGAGTAGAATTGCCCAAGGGAAATGAGGAAGGAGATCAATCAATTCTCCCTTGATCCTCTTAGTGCTCGGACAAGTCTCTCAAGAAAGCTCAAAGAAAAATTAAATTCAAAAGCTAAGACAAGAGTAAGTCAGAAGGTAAAAATTCAAAAGAAGGTAAAAAAAGGTCCTAATTACATCAAACTAGCTTCTATATATACACTTTCTATTCTTGGATTTTGGGATTTGGATGGGCTTTTGATTTGGTGAACAAATGAATTAAAATGGGAATTTAATTTAAATTTTCGGCCCATGAGATTCACTCCCAGGAGGCTGCCCTGCCCTTGTGGAGGGCAGGGCAGAAAATTGATGCATGGTGGTGCGAGTTGGTGCGGCCTTGGTGCGTGTGGTGCGAGTCTGGCGCGAGTTTGGTGCGCCAGAGGCTGCCCTGCCCGCGCCAAGGGCAGGGCAAAAAAGTTGGTGCTGCCAGGGTTGAGGAGTGCGCGCGTTGGTGCTGCCAAGGTTGAAAATTGGTGCGCCAGGAAGAAAATTGGTGCGCCAGGATGCGCGTTGGTGCGTGGGACGCTGCCCTGCCCGCGCCAAGGGCAGGGCAGGAAGAGTTTGATGCGACAGGGACGTTGGTGCGCGCGGTTGGTGCTGCCAGGAACAAAACTTGGTGCGCGCATTTTGCTTCTTGGTGCACCACTTCAAATGCTGCCCTGCCCGCGCCAAGGGCAGGGCAGAGTTGCCATATTGCACGCCCGTGTTCGAACCTGGGCGGATACACACGCTTCATTAATTTTCTTGATTTCTTGGCACGGCAATGGGTCTTAGAGCTTGGCTTCCTCATGGTTCTTTGTTCGAACCTTGTGGCATGCATGGGTGATATTTTTTTGTTGAATTTCTTCCTTGTAGAGCCCGATTCTGCCCTCCACAAGGGCAGGGCAGGGTTTGCTTTCTCTTGGTCCCAAGGCACCATTTTGTGCTCTGCCCTTGTAGTGGGCAGGGCAGAGTTGCCTATTCTTGTTTGGTTCTCTATGTTGCTCTCCTAGAGGGCATTCTGCCCTTGTGGAGGGCAATGTTGCTTCCCCCATTAGTTGCGGCACACTTCTCTCCTCTTTGGCCACGCTTTCCTTTTCTTGTGTTACGCTTCTTAGGCCACGCTTTTCATTTTCTTTTCTTTTCTTCACCTACAATAAACCAAACAACCACTCAAAGTATCACTAAATTCAAGAGGCTTATAAATCAATTAAAATTCAATCAAAATTAGCTTAAACCTCATGATTTAACATTAATTTCATGGTGGTTGCTTGATTTAGAGAAGTTATGCATTTTCACTCCAAATCACTTACTTAGGATGCAAGAAAGTGCATAAATGCTAACAAAACAAGTGAAATTAGCTTAAAAAATGGGTATATGATGACTTGTCATCACAACACCAAACTTAAATCTTACTTGTCCCCAAGCAAGCATCAAAACTAAGAGTAAATGAAATGAATAAGAAAAGAATGCATATCCTTATTATGCAGATAGCAGAACTTGATCTATGGGGCATTTATGCAGACAATGACAACTCATTTATTGTTGCTGCTGCATAATACACATTTTGCATCAAAGGTTTGCTAAACTTGCTGTTATAAGACTCACCTTTTGATTACTCCCTTGCTAACTCTTCTTGACTTATAATGCTTTAACAAGCTTATTATTCTTTTATAGGTTGGGTGTCAAATGCTGCAGCATAGCCTTTGGCTTTATTTGTTTCTTTTGCTCAACATCTTTCCACCACAGACACATGGCTCACTAATTCTTCCTAGGATCATTGATGCCCAGCATCTCTTTGGATCACTAAGTGCTTTGTATCTAAGTTGCTCTTTATTGTGGATTTTCAATTGGTCATCCCAAATCAGTTGATCTATGTGACCGGGTTTCAAAATACCCCTTAGAATTTACTCATCCAAGCAGATCTCAGTACAAGAACACCACAGACATTTGTCCTAAGGTTCAAGCCATTGGTGTCCAACCTTTATTCTTTGTTTTTCTTGCCATTTTGGCTTTTTCTTTCTTCCTTTTCTTTCTGTTTTTGTTACCAAGGGTTGTTTCATTCTTGATAAAAGTCTTTGTAACAGCAAGCCAACTCACAATTGGATGAGAATGATATTATGCAACAATTATTTCATGAGTCATGCATTTAATCTAACACATATGCCACCACCAACTTCCATTCATACTTATGCAACATTGGATATTTTACTTTTTAATTCAAACCAAACTCTTTTATTCAAGCATATGGGAAACAAAGCAATTTTCAAGCTAAGTGATGGATACAAGCATTATGCAGACTTAGCATTTTTAACAAACAATTTCACTTGCAGCTAGATGAACACTTTAGCAAGAAATACAATGGTTCCCATGTTCGAAACAATACACAGCAGCAAGGATTAAGTTCAGATACCACCTTTGAAGTTGCAGCCCTTTGATTCTTCCTTCTGTTGTGTTCTCTTTGAGTTAAAATGCATATTGTCTTCAATTGTTGACTCATGTCCTGCATAATCCTCAAAGTTGCTTGCTTCTCAAGTCCTTAATTATATGGTTAGTGTGTATAATACTGAGTGTGGTTCTTGGATTGATTTTGGTGTGTGAAAACCAAACTTAATTGTTTTGCCACTGTCTCAGATGTAACAAGTTAACCATATTTGAAACCATGTATCCTTGCTAAAGGTTAATGGAATAAAAGCTAAAAAAAAAAATTCAACAGTTGAATAATGTGGTTGATTGTTTGGAGCTAGAATTATGCAAGAGGTAAGAATGTATTAAATGATGTTTTTGGTGGAACACCAAACTTAGAACTTTTCATTCTCCCTCAGATTGCCTTGGTGTGCAACACCAAACTTAGCTCCTTGCAATGCATACCAACTATTCAACATTTTTATTGAAAAGGCTATGAAAAGAAACTACCTCAGGTTGGGTTGCCTCCCAACAAGCGCTCTTTTATTGTCATTAGCTTGACATCTTCATTTTTGCTTCAAGAGGGATTCAGGTTCTGGACCTCTTTCTCTTTGTTCCATTGCCCCCCTAGGTACAATTTTGCTCTATGACCATTTGCTGTAAATTGATTCTTTGTTGCTTCATCTAGTAATTCTATGCTCCCATAAGGAAAAACCTTAGTTACCAAATATGGACCAGTCCATTTAGACTTAAGCTTGCCAGGGAATATCTTGAGCCGTGAGTTATACAGGAGAACTTGTTGTCCAGGTTTGAATTCTTTCTTCAAAATCTTCCTGTCATGCAATCTCTTAGCTTTCTCCTTGTATATCTTGGTATTTTCATAGGCTTCCAGCCTAAACTCATCTAGCTCATTCAGTTGCAACAATCTTTTCTCTCCTGCTGCTTCAGAATCCAAATTTAGAAGTTTAGTGGCCCAAAAGGCTTTGTGCTCAAGCTCCACAGGGAGATGACAAGATTTGCCATATAGCAGTTGAAATGGGGACTTCCCAATAGGAGTTTTGAAAGCTGTTCGGTATGCCCAAAGTGCATCTTCCAACTTCCTAGCCCAATCTTTTCTTGTGCTACCAACTGTTTTTTCTAGGATCTTCTTTAGTTCCCTGTTGGCTAATTCTGCTTGACCATTAGTTTGGGGATGATATGGTGTGGCTACCTTGTGAATAACTCCATATTTGTGGAGAAGTTTCTCCATTTGTCTATTACAAAAATGGCCACCACCATCACTGATGAGACCTTTGGGTACTCCATATCTAGTAAAGATGTGCTTCTTCAAGAATTGAAGGACAACTTGTGCATCACAAGTAGTTGTGGCTATGGCTTCCACCCATTTTGAAACATACTCTACTGCTACCAAGATATATCTGAATGAATAAGAAGGGGGAAAGGGTCCCATGAAATCAATGCCCCATAGATCAAACAATTCTACTTCCAAAATGAAGTTCTGTGGCATTTCATTCCTTTTTGTTAGTCCTCATGCTCTTTGGCATTCATTACATTGGTGGACAAATTCCCTGGCATCTTTGAAGATGGTTGGCCAATAGAATCCACTTTGTAATACCTTTGCTGCCGTTCTTTCTGGACCAAAGTGTCCACCATAAGCTGAGCCATGACAATGCCATAATATATCTCTTATTTCACTTTCAGGAACACATCTCCTGATTATTCCATCAGAACACCTTCTGAACAGATAGGGTTCATCCCACAAGAACTTCTTTGCTTCATTGATTAGTTTCCTCACTTGTTGCTTAGTGAATTCTTGCGGTATCTTTCTCCCTACTTTGTAGTTTGCTATATCAGCGAACCATGGTGTTTGTTGGATTTGCATGAGATGTTCATCTGGGAAGCTTTCATTCACAGGTAATGAGGCCGTTTGAATTGTTTCTGGTGGCAGCCTTGACAAATGATCAGCAACTAGATTTTCAGTGCCTTTCCTGTCCCTGACCTCAATGTCAAATTCTTGTAAGAGTAGAATCCATCTGATAAGTCTTGGTTTAGCATCCTGCTTTGACATCAAATACTTGAGAGCAGCATGATCAGTATAAACCACAATTTTAGATCCTATCAAGTATGATCTAAACTTATCAAATGCATAAACTACAGCTAACAATTCCTTCTCTGTTGTGGTGTAATTTTTTTGAGCTTCATTCAACACTTTGCTTGCATAATATATAACATGATGCAAGTTTCCCTTCTTCTGTCCAAGTACAGCACCAATTGCAATTTCACTTGCATCACACATGAGTTCAAATGGTAAGTTCCAATCCGGGGGTGTGATAATTGGTGCTGTTGTGAGTTTATGTTTTAAAGTTTCAAAAGCATGCTGGCAATTTTTATCAAAAACAAAAGGTTGATCAATCATCAAAAGGTTACTCAAAGGTTTGGCTATTTTAGAAAAATCTTTGATAAACCTTCTATAAAAACCTGCATGCCCCAAGAAACTTCTAACAGATTTCACATTAATTGGTGGAGGGAGTTTTTCTATTATTTCCACTTTTGCCTTGTCAACCTCTATTCCTCTTCTTGAGACTTTATGACCAAGAACAATTCCCTCAGATACCATGAAATGGCACTTCTCCCAATTCAAAACCAAATTAGTTTCTTGGCACCGTTTCAAAATAAGAGTTAGATGGTTTAAGCAAGTATTGAAATTATCACCAAAAACAGAGAAGTCATCCATGAAAACCTCTAAAAATTTTTCAACCATATCTGAGAAAATGGAAAGCATACACCTTTGAAAAGTGGCTGGGGCATTGCATAATCCGAATGGCATTCTTCTATAGGCAAAAACTCCAACTGGGCATGTGAATGAAGTCTTTTCTTGGTCTTTTGGATCCACCACTATCTGATTATACCCAGAATAGCCATCCAAGAAGCAATAATAAGCATGGCCGGCCAACCTTTCAAGCATTTGATCAATGAAAGGAAGTGGGAAGTGATCCTTGCGTGTGGCATCATTCAACATTCTATAGTCAATGCACATCCTCCACCCTGTCACCGTTCTGGTGGGAATGAGTTCATTCTTCTCATTAATAATGACTGTCATCCCTCCTTTCTTTGGTACCACTTGGACTGGGCTTATCCATGAGCTATCGGAAATAGGATATATGATTCCTGCATTCCATAACTTCATCACTTCCTTCTGGACAACTTCCTTCATTGCAGGGTTGAGTCTTCTCTGAGGTTGAATTACTGCTTTGGAATTGTCCTCCAAAAGAATCTTATGCATGCATATTGTAGGGCTGATGCCTTTCAAGTCATCAATGGTCCATCCTAAGGCATCCTTGTGGGCTCTGAGAACATCAAGAAGCTCTCCTTCTTCTTTCTTTGTCAAGGATGAATTGATGATCACCGGGAGGCTTTCTGAAGTCCCAAGAAATGCATATTTGAGATGAGAAGGTAATGGCTTCAGTTCTTGCTTTTGCACCTCTTCTTTCTTGCTTGGTTCCACTTCTTTATTTATGAAAGCCTCAGCCACATGTTCCTCTATTGTTTCTTGATTATCTTCTTCTTGCTCATGCTGATCAATGTCTAATATTTCTTCCACCAGGCTCTCTATCATGTCCACCCTCAAATGATCTTCCTTCTCTGGGGGGTGTTGCATTGACTTAAAAACATTGATGATCATTTGCTCATTGTGTATTCTGAAAATCATTTCTCCTTTTTCCACATCAATAATGGCTCTTGCAGTTGCTAGAAATGGTCTGCCCAAGATGATTGAATTGTTGCCTTCCTCATCGGTATCTAGGATTACAAAGTCTGCAGGGAAGATAAACTCTCCAACCTTTACTAGCAAATTCTCCACAATTCCATTTGGTATCTTGATTGATCTGTCTGCCATGACTAGTGACATCTTGGTGGGTTTGAGTTCTTCTATTGCCAACTTCTTCATCATGGACAAAGGCATTAAGTTGATACTAGCTCCTAGATCACAAAGAGCTTTATCCAATGATAGTTTGCCTATAGTGCATGACACTACAAAACTCCCTGGATCCTTGAGTTTTGGTGGGATTCCCTTTTGGAGCACGGCACTACATTCCTCACTAAGCATCATCGTTTCCTTCTCACTCCAATCTCTTTTCTTGTTGATGAGCTCCTTTAAGAACTTGGCATATAAAGGCATTTGCTCCAAAGCCTCTGCCAAAGGTATGTTGATCTCTAGCTTCTTGAAAGTCTCAAGAAATTTGTGGAAGTGCTGATCCTTTGTTTCCTTGTGAAATCTCTGTGGATAAGGTAGTGGTGGTGTTGAGCTCTTCTCCACTTGATGCTGTTTTGGAGTTGGTTCCTCCAAGATCTTCTTTCCTTTCTTCAAATTCTGTGGCTTGTTGTCTTCTTCTGTGAGCTTTTCTGAAGCACTCTTGGTTATTATGTCCTTGTTGATGGTTTCATCCTTCTTTGTTGGCTCAGTGTCATTCTCCATAAGCTTCTTTGTTGCTCCTTGGCTACCATCTGTTAACACTCTTCCACTTCTCAGTTGCACAACCTTGCATTCTTCCTTTGGGTTGGGAATGGTGTCACTAGGTAGTGAACTTGATGGTTTTTCAACAGAGATCTTCTTAGAGATTTGTCCAATCTGCCTCTCTAGGTTCTTCATGGAGGCTTCTTGATTCTTGGTTGTCAATTCTTGGCTCTTCATTAGTTTCTCCATGAGTAGCTCTAGATTGGTAATTCTCTGTGAGTCTTGTGTGATGGGTTGGTTTTGGGGTGTTGATGGGTGAAGATAAGTGTTTTGGTTAGTTGGGTGGTTATTGGGTGGGTATTGGTTAGAATTTGGGTAGTTATTTTGTGGTTTTCTGTATGAGTTTTGGTTAGTGTTTGGCTGGGGGTTGTGGTTTGTATTTTTCCAATTGGTTTGGCTTGTGTTTCTTTGCCATGGTTGTTGGTTTTGATTATGGTTGTCGCCCCATCTGAGGTTGGGATGGTTTTTCCAAGATGGATTGTAGGTATCACCATAGACTTCATTTGTTCCAGGATTTTGGTTGTGCATGTATTGGACTTGCTCTTGTTGTTGCTCCTCTTGAGTTTCTTCATTTTGCACCCAAGTGGTTGGAGGTTGGCTTGTGGTGTTCACTGCTGCCACTTGCAAGCCATCAATTCTCTTAGCCATTTGCTCAAATTGTTGTTGAATCTGCTGCTGCATCAGCTTGTTTTGAGCTAAGATTGAATTAACTCCTTCCAACTCCATTACTCCTCTTCTCTGTGATGGTTGGCATTGTCTTTGATGAGCAAAGAAATATTGGTTGTTGGCCACCATATCAATGAGGTTTTGAGCTTCCTCTGTGGTCTTCATGAGTTGTAGAGAGCCTCCGGCAGAGTGATCAAGAGCTTCTTGAGCTTTAAGGGTGAGGCCTTCATAGAAGTTTTGTAACTTATCCCATTCAGTAAACATCTCTGGTGGACATTTCCTCAATAAAGCCTTATATCTTTCCCATGCTTCATATAAGTTCTCGGCCTCCAATTGAGTGAATGTTTGAACCTCAGTCTTCAACCTTAAGATTCTTTGAGGTGGATAGAACTTGGCAAGAAACTTGCTCACCAAGTCATCCCAAGTGTTGATGCTTTCTTTTGGAAAGGTTTCTAGCCATTGAGTGGCTTTATCTCTGAGAGAGAATGGGAAGAGCAGCAACTTGTAGCTATCAGGGGGTACACCATTTGTTTTCACCGTGTCACATATTCTCAAGAATGTGGACAGATGCTGATTTGGATCTTCCAAAGGCCCTCCTCCAAAAGAACAATTGTTTTGAACCAGAGTGATGAGTTGTGGCTTGAGTTCAAAATTGTTTGCATTGACATTAGGAGGAAGAATGCTACTCCCACAATGCCTAGCATTTGCAAATGTGTATGAAGCTAAGACTCTTCTCTGTTGTTGATTATTGTTGGCTCCATCTCCTGGTTGATTGGTATCTCCTTCCATGTCTTGGAATTCCTCCTCAGATTCTTCTTCTCCAACAATATTCTTCCCTCTTTCAGCTCTTCTTATTCTCCGAAGAGTCCTTTGATCAATTTCGGAATGGATAGGGGAAGATCTTCCTATACCTGACATACAAACACACAACAATAAACACACAAACCCAGAAAGCCAATGAAGCTTCAATCTATAGCTAGAATGAAGGTTTAGTTAGTTTAAGCAAAAATTCAAACAGTTAGTGTGTTAGTGAGAGTTAGAACAACAGAAAAGAAAAATGCTTAATCTAGACCTCTACTTCACTTAATCATTGTCAATCTATTTCAATCCCCGGCAACGGCGCCAAAAACTTGATGTGTGGAAAGCGATCCAACACAAAACTCACCGGCAAGTGTACCGGGTCGCATCAAGTAATAATAACTCACATGAGTGAGGTCGATCCCACAGGGATTGAAGGATTGAGCAATTTTAGTTTAGTGGGTGATTTAGTCAAGCGAATCAAGTTTTGGTTGAGTGATTTGTGTTTAACAGGAAGTAAATGACAGTAAATGTAAAGGATGAAGGGAAAAGTGCAGTAAATTGAAGAACAAAATTTTAAATTTGCAGAATCTTAAAGAGCAAGAAAGTAAATGACTGAAACTTAAAGTGCAAGAAACTTAAATTGCAGTAACTTAAATGGCAAGAAAGATAAATGGCTTGAATATAAAAGGGAATTGAGGAATGGGATTGCAAGATCTAAACAAAGAAGAAGTAAATTGCAGCAATTGATTGAACAGAATTTAAATCAGAAGCAAATAGCATTCAAACAGAAAGAAAATAAAATGCAGCAAAGGTTCACAGAAGAACCAAGAGTGAATTATGATCTCAGGATCATAAGGGCTTAGGTAGCAGAGCCTAAAACCCAATTTCCTTCCCAGATCTGAATTAACTAAGCAATTGACAGAAAATTAAAGAAGAAGTAATAGAAGAACAGAATTGGAATTGAATTATGCAGAAAACAAGGTGCAAAGAGCTTGAATGGGAATTGGGACAGAATTTCCCCAATTTCACACACCCAAAACTCAGAAACAGAAGAGTAGAATTGCCCAAGGGAAATGGGGAAGGAGATCAATCAATTCTCCCTTGATCCTCTTAGTGCTCGGACAAGTCTCTCAAGAAAGCTCAAAGAAAAATTAAATTCAAAATCTAAGACAAGAGTAAGTCAGAAGGTAAAAATTCAAAAGAAGGTAAAAAAAGGTCCTAATTACATCAAACTAGCTTCTATATATACACTTTCTATTCTTGGATTTTGGGATTTGGATGGGCTTTTGATTTGGTGAACAAATGAATTAAAATGGGAATTTAATTTAAATTTTCGGCCCATGAGATTCACTCCCAGGAGGCTGCCCTGCCCTTGTGGAGGGCAGGGCAGAAAATTGATGCATGGTGGTGCGAGTTGGTGCGGCCTTGGTGCGTGTGGTGCGAGTCTGGCGCGAGTTTGGTGCGCCAGAGGCTGCCCTGCCCGCGCCAAGGGCAGGGCAGAAAAGTTGGTGCTGCCAGGGTTGAGGAGTGCGCGCGTTGGTGCTGCCAAGGTTGAAAATTGGTGCGCCAGGAAGAAAATTGGTGCGCCAGGATGCGCGTTGGTGCGTGGGACGCTGCCCTGCCCGCGCCAAGGGCAGGGCAGGAAGAGTTTGATGCGACAGGGACGTTGGTGCGCGCGGTTGGTGCTGCCAGGAACAAAACTTGGTGCGCGCATTTTGCTTCTTGGTGCACCACTTCAAATGCTGCCCTGCCCGCGCCAAGGGCAGGGCAGAGTTGCCATATTGCACGCCCGTGTTCGAACCTGGGCGGATACACACGCTTCATTAATTTTCTTGATTTCTTGGCACGGCAATGGGTCTTAGAGCTTGGCTTCCTCATGGTTCTTTGTTCGAACCTTGTGGCATGCATGGGTGATATTTTTTTGTTGAATTTCTTCCTTGTAGAGCCCGATTCTGCCCTCCACAAGGGCAGGGCAGGGTTTGCTTTCTCTTGGTCCCAAGGCACCATTTTGTGCTCTGCCCTTGTAGTGGGCAGGGCAGAGTTGCCTATTCTTGTTTGGTTCTCTATGTTGCTCTCCTAGAGGGCATTCTGCCCTTGTGGAGGGCAATGTTGCTTCCCCCATTAGTTGCGGCACGCTTCTCTCCTCTTTGGCCACGCTTTCCTTTTCTTGTGTTACGCTTCTTAGGCCACGCTTTTCATTTTCTTTTCTTTTCTTCACCTACAATAAACCAAACAACCACTCAAAGTATCACTAAATTCAAGAGGCTTATAAATCAATTAAAATTCAATCAAAATTAGCTTAAACCTCATGATTTAACATTAATTTCATGGTGGTTGCTTGATTTAGAGAAGTTATGCATTTTCACTCCAAATCACTTACTTAGGATGCAAGAAAGTGCATAAATGCTAACAAAACAAGTGAAATTAGCTTAAAAAATGGGTATATGATGACTTGTCATCACCCATCACCAAGAAGAGGATAGAGCAAGCAAGAGAGACCCTCCACGGATCTCAAGAGATGCATGAGGAAGCTCATCATCAAGAAATCCCTGAGATGCCTCAAGGGATGCACTTTCCTCCCAACAACTATTGGGAACAACTCAACACTTCCTTAGAAGATTTGAGCCACAATGTGGAACATCATGAGCACTCCATCATTCTCCATGAAATAAGAGAAGATCAAAGAGCAATGAGGGAGGAGCAACAAAGGCAAGGAAGGGACATAGAAGAGCTTAAGGACATTGTTGGACCTTTAAGAAGAAGATGCCACTAAGGTGGACTCATTCCTTGTTCTTATTTCTTTCTGCTTTTCGGTTTTTATGTTGTGTTTATCTATGTTTTGTGTCTCTACTTTATGATCATTAGTAGTTAGTAACTATCTCTTAAAGCTATGAATAATTCCATAAATCCTTCACCTCTCTTAAATGAAAAATATTTTTAATTCAAAAGAACAAGAAGTACATGAATTTCGAATTTATCCTTGAATTTAGTTCAATTATATTGATGTGGTGACAATACTTTTTGTTTTCTGAATGAATGCTTAAACAGTGCATATTTTTGATCTTGTTGTTTATGAATGTTAAAACAGTTGGCTCTTGAAAGAATGATGAACAAAGAGAAATGTTATTGATGATCTGAAAAATCAATGAAATTGATTCTTGAAGCAAAAAAAGCAGTGAAAAGTAAAAAGCTTGCGAAAAAAAAGAAAAAAAATTGGCAAAAAAAATTAGAAAGAAAAAGAAAAAGCAAGCAGAAAAAGCCAATAGCCCTTAAAACCAAAAGGCAAGGGTAAAAAGGATCCAATGCTTTGAGCATCAATGGATAGGAGGGCCCAAGGAAATAAAATCCAGGCCTAAGCGGCTAAATCAAGCTGTCACTAACCATGTGCTTGTGTCATGAAGGTCCAAGTGAAAAGCTTGAGACTGAGTGGTTAAAGTCGTGATCCAAAGCAAAAAGAGTGTGCTTAAGAGCTCTGGACACCTCTAACTGGGGACTCTAGCAAAGCTGAGTCACAATCTGAAAAGGTTTACCCAGTCATGTGTCTGTGGCATTTATGTATCCGGTGGTAATACTGGAAAACAAAATGCTTAGGGCCACGGCCAAGACTCATAAAAGTAGCTGTGTTCAAGAATCAACATACTTAACTAGGAGAATTAATAACACTATCTGAAATTCTAAGTTCCTAGAGAAGCCAATCATTCTAAACTTCAAAGGAAAAAGTGAGATGCCAAAACTGTTTCGAAGCAAAAAGCTACAAGTCCCGCTCATCTAATTATAATTAATATTCATTGATATTCTGGAATTTATAGTATATTCTCTTCTTTTTATCCTATTTGATTCTCAGTTGCTTGGGGACAAGCAACAATTTAAGTTTGGTGTTGTGATGAGCGGATAATTTATACACTTTTTGGCACTGTTTTTAGGTAGTTTTTAGTAAGTTCAAGCTACTTTTAGGAATGTTTTCATTAGTTTTTATGCTAAATTCACATTTCTGGACTTTACTATGAGTTTTTGTGTTTTTCTGTGATTTCAGGTAATTTCTGGCTGAAATTGAGGGACCTGAGCAAAACTCTGAGAAGGAGGCTAACAAAGGACTGCTGATGCTGTTGGAATCTGACCTCCCTGCACTCGAAATGGATTTTCTTGAGCTACAAAACTCCAAATGGCGCGCTCTCAACGGCGTTGGACATTAGACATTCAGAGCTTTCCAGAAATATATAATAGTCCATACTTTATTTGGGAATTGACGACGTAAACTGGCGCTCAACGCCAGTTCCATGTTGCTGTCAGGAGTAAAACGCCAGAAACACGTCACGACCCGGAGTTGAACGCCCAAAACACGTTACAACTTGGCGTTCAACTCCAATAAAAGCCTCAGCTCGTGGATAGACCAAGCTCAGCCCAAACATACACCAAGTGGGCCCCGGAAGTGGATTTATGCATCAATTACTTACTCATGTAAACCCTAGTAGCTAGTTTATTATAAATAGGACTTTTTACTAGTGTATTAGATATCTCTGGACGCCTAGTCCTTAGACCATGGGGGCTGGCCATTCGGCCATGCCTAAACCTTTCACTTATGTATTTTCAATGGTGGAGTTTCTACACACCATAGATTAAGGGTGTGGAGCTCTGCTGTACCTCAAGTTTTAATACAATTACTATTATTTTCTATTCAACTCTCTTTTATTCTTATTCCAAGATATACGTTGCACTTCAACTTGATGAATGTGATGATCCATGACACTCATCATCATTCTCACCTATGAACGTGCGTGACTGACAACCATTTCTGTTCTACCTTAGGCCGGGCGCATATATCTTAGATTCCCCAACAGAATCTTCGTGGTATAAGCTAGATAGATGGCGGCATTCATGGGAATCCGGAAAGTCTAACCTTGTCTGTGGTATTCCGCGTAGGATTCCGGGAATCCAGAAAGTCTAACCTTGTCCATGGTATTCCGAGTAGGATTCCGGTATTGAATGACTGTGACGAGCTTCAAACTCCTGAAGGCTGGGCTTTAGTGACAGACGCAAAAGAATCAAGGGATTCTATTCCAACCTGATTGAGAACCGACAGATGCTTAGCCGTGCTGTGACAGAGCATAGGACCATTTTCACTGAGAGGATGGGATGTAGCCATTGACAAAGGTGATGCCCTACATACAGCTTGCCATGGAAAGGAGTAAGAAGGATTGGATGAATGTAATAAGAAAGTAGAGATTCAAGAGAAGCATAGCATCTCCATACGCCTATTTGAAATTCCCACTATTGATTTACATAAGTATTTCTATCCTATGTTATTTTCTGTTTATTATTAATTTTTGAACTCATCATAAACCATTTAATCTGCCTAACTGAGATTTACAAGGTGACCATAGCTTGCTTCATACCAACAATCTCTGTGGGATCGACCCTTACTCACGTAAGGTATTACTTGGATGACCCAGTACACTTGCTGGTTAAGTTGAACGGAGTTGTGTGCACACATAGCAAAGAGCCATTAAATAAATCTCATGCAAATACAAAGAAGAATGAATCACAATTTCGTCCACCACTCTCTCCTTGGTAACCTCTGAAGTATTGGATGTGGGGATTATGGACCTCCTCACAAATTCTAGCCACCCTCTAGCTTGGGGGCTCAAATCTCTTCTCCTCAATTGGTTGGGTATTCCATCCTTGTCATTTATCCAACGTACATTCATCACACAAATTTTACTTAGAATCTCCTCAAACCCAGGGTCTTGCTGCTTTACTCTCTCTTCATAGCTCTGAGTGGAGTTTGTCCTCTTCACCATTAGCATTCTTTTTATGCTTGTGTAGTCAATGGACTTCCCCCTTTCATAGCTAATGTTGCCATACTGTTGCCCTGGTTAAGGTACTGTGTTGGCATAGAATTCCCTCACCAAGCTTTCTACCACTTTTCTTGGTGGGTTGCATAGAAGTGACCACCCTCTATTAGCGATCTCAATGTTGATTTCAATATGCTCATTCCTCCCTAGTTGAAATCCAACTTCTCGAATGATTTCCCTCTCACTCACCCAACTATAAAATTGATTTTGGTTGAATACAGAGAGGAACTTATAGTCATTAAAAGAGCTTGAGGATCCAGAGTTTGGTTCTTTGATTTTTCTTTTCTTTGAGGCTGAGCTTTTTGGTAGTGCCATTAGGTTGGGAGAGTGTGCTTGAGGTTGTAAAAAAATGGGGGTTGAAAGAAAGAGAAGAAAAAATAAGGTTTTGCTCCAACACTAAACTTAGGACTTGATTGTCCCAATCAAGAAAAAAAAAAGAAGAAAGTAAGGGATGAGAGATAGTAGAAGATGAAAAGAGAAGCGAAGGTGAGGGGTGTGGGGTTATTGAAGTGGGAGGGGAGATGGGGGGTGAAGCTTTTATACTGGGTGAATGGTGTGGTTCGAAGGCTGGGAAATAAAAAGGGTTAAATGTTTTCCCACGTTGGGAAGTGGCGCATAGCGTGGGAAGAGGCGCCAACTCTTTTCTCACAGTGTCTTCTAGGTGTGTCGAGTTCCAAAGCGCAAGTACACTTTGACTTCTTTGTTTTGTGAGTTGTTTACCATTTGGGCCCCATCTTCTCTCCTGAAATTGAAACTGAACCCATTAGTAATGACAAAAGAACCCCTTCACGTTCCTTCTCATCAAGAATGATTTGGATTGCAACTGATGGATGTCCCTTGGGACACCAAACTTAATTCTTTGGCATCTTAATAAATTGGTTTCATCATTGTATATTTAATGTGTTCATAAGAGTGGAATAACATCAAACTATTCATTTTCTTTTGATTCCAATTCTTCTGAACTCATTAAACCACGTTCATGTTGTTACCCAAAGCATTAAGTACTTTCAAATTGGGTGACTTGGGCTGCTATGTGATCCTTGATGGTTGCCACACCAAACTTAATCTCTGGACTTACTCTTCAAGATCAAACTATTAATTGTTTGTAAGCCTAGATTAAGTGGTGAGAGGCCACACCAAACTTAGCACTTTAGCTAGTTCTCAGCCCATTCACTCATCATTAGTTATGCATTCATCAAGTTGCAATTCCCAAATAGAAAGAAATAAGAGAGTGTAAAGAAAATATAGCTATCAAAGCTAATATCAAACTTCCTAATCTACAATTGTAAACTGATCCAAATTACTGAAAATTAAACTATCTGAAGCAACAGAATTTAAAATTACTTCTAAGAAAAGCAATTAAATAAAAAAGGATAAAGTGTTAGGGTGCCTCCCAACTAGTGCTTCTTTATTGTCATTAGCTTGACATTCCTTCATCTTTAGCTGAGCTTGTAGCTCACTCTCTGCTCCTCCAAGGAGCCTCCCAAGTAGTGTTTGAGTCTATGGCTATTGACAGAAATGGTTCTCTAAGTCTTGTCCTCCATGAGCTCCAAATGACCATATGGAAACACTTTGAGTATGGTGAAAGGTCCTGACCATCGATACTTATGTTTTCCAGGGAATAACTTGAGTATTGGGTTGTAGAGTAACACCTTCTTTCCTTCAGTGAACTCCCTTCTTGCTATCTTTTGGTTGTGCCACCTTTTTGTGTTCTCTTTGTAGATTTTGGCATTCTGATATGCTTGATTTCTAAACTCCTCCAGCTCATTAAGTTGCATTAATCTCTTTTCTCCAGCAGCTTGCTCATCAAAATTCAGTAGTTTTAGAGCCCAGAAGGCTCTGTGCTCCAGTTCAACCGGCAAGTGGCAAGCCTTGCCAAATACCAGTTGGTATGGTGACATCCCAATGGGGGTCTTGAAGGCTGTCCTGTAGGCCCATAGAGCATTGTCTATCTTCTTAGACCAGTCCTTTACTGAGCTTCCAACAGTTTTTTCAAGGATTCGTTTTAGCTCTCTGTTGGAGATCTCAGCTTGCCCGTTGGTCTGTGGGTGGTATGGAGTTGCCACTTTGTGCTTTACTCCATATCTGAAAAGCAGTGCCTCAAGTTGTTTGTTGCAGAAGTGTGTCCCTCCATCACTAATGAGAGCTATGAGAACTCCAAATATGCTGAAGATATTCCTTCTCAAGAAGCTTATCACAACCTTGTTGTCATTTGTTATAGTGGCTATGGCTTCTACCCACCTTGAGACATAATCAACAGCCACTAATATGTAGCTATTTGAGTAGAAGGTTGGGAAGGGTCCCATGAAATCGATTCCCCATACATCAAATAGCTCCAGCTTTAGTATGTATTACTATGGCATCTCATTCCTCTTTGTTAGATTACCAGCTCTTTGACATTCATCACACCTTGACACTATTTCCTTGGCATCCTTAAACATTGTTGGCTAGTAAAATCCAGATTGAAGCACCTTTGCTGCTGTCCTTTCTCCACTGAAGTGACCTCGATATGCTGACCCATGGCACTGCCATAACACTTCTTGCCCTTCATCATGGGATATACACCTTCTTAGGACTCCATCAGCACACTTTTTGAACAAATAGGGGTCATCCCAGATGTAGTGTTTGGCATCCTTGATTAGCTTCCTTGCATTATAAGTAAATAATTTATAGTGGAAATGCATGTTTATTTGAATCAAACAACCACCATTTAATTGATGCTAAATCATGAGGTTTAAGCTAAATTTAATTGATTTTTAATTGATTTATAAACCTTGTGAATTTAGTGATACTTTGATTGGTTGTTTTGATTATTTGTAGGTGAAGAAAAGAAGAAAAGAAGGAAGCGTGGCTTAAGAAGTGTGGCCAAAGGAAGAAAATAGTGTGGCAAAAGAAGAAGAAGTGTGGTGCAACATTGAAGGAAGAAGCCACATTGCTCTCCCCAAGAGCACACTGCTCTCCAAGGGAGCACAACAATGAACCAAGCATGCAAGGCTTCACTGCCCTGCCCCCCTTGAGAGCGGAGCACAATTCTAGGCCAAGAAACAAGGGAAGGAAAAATTCTGCCCTACCCTCCTCAAGAGCAATTTCGGGCTCCTCTTGAAGAAAATTCAAGAAAAATCAACTCCAAGTGCCACCCATGTGTTTCGAACCCAAGCACATGAAAGGAAGAAAGTAGCGCCACTCACAAGGAAAAATGAGCCACACTTGGCCAAAATGTCATCCCAAAGTTTCGAACCTAAGGCACCTCCACTCCTTGCATGCGCTACTTTTATTTCCTTCACAAAGAAAAAGAGCCAGCATGCCTTCCCAAGGTTTCGAACTTGGGACTTCACCCAAGAACAAGGAAAGCCTTGCGCTGCCCACAAGGAGGGCAAAGCAGCATTCCTTGGCACAAATAAGGCGCGCTTGACATGGCCAAGAGCTTGGGCGTGCGCATGATTGACATGGGCAAGGAGGCAAGGCACGCACCATAACACCACTGCCCCGCTCTCTACAAGGGCAGGGCAATCTCCTGGTGCCCCTCCCACACTTGGTGCGATAATTGGATCCGCATGCAAGGCTTCACTGCTGCAGAGCAGACTCCTGGGAGCAACATGGGCTGAAACTCACCTAAAAAATCCAATTTAATTCAATTCTTCACCCATCTTTCAAGCCTACTCAAAATTCTTAGATCAAAAATAGAAAATGTATAAATAGGTGTTAGTTAGCATTAGAAGAGACCCTTTTTTCTCTTTTTGTTACTTGGAACTTTTACTTTTTACCTTCACTTCCATTTTTAAATCCTGAGTCAACTTGAAAGCTGGTTTTTAATTTTTTTCTGTTTTCTGCAATAGCTTGAGAATTGGAGGATAGAATTCACTTCTTCTTCCTCTCATCTTTTTGTTTTATTTACTGGGTTTTGTTTGAGTCTTGAGTGTGAAGAATTGAGGAACTTCTGTGTCAATCTCCATTTAAGATCTCTTTAATTTTCTTACTGCATAATTGAGTTAAATTCAATTTCCTTTGCTGCTTCAATCTTCAATTTCTCTTTAATTGCTTTGTGAACTTGGATCTAGGAAGGCAATTGAGATCTAGACTCTGCTATCTAGTCTCAGGAGTCTTGAGATCTAATTTTCTTTTTTGTTCTTCTACTGAACCACTGCTGCAATCACATTTTCACTTTCTATTTGAACTCTAGTTATTTTCAATTCATCTCTTGCTTGGTTAATTGTTGAAATTTAATTTCCCTTGCTTAAATTCTGAATTCCCAGTCCTCAAATCCCTTTTCAATTCAAGCAATTTATATTTCTTGCACTTTAAGTTACCGTAATTTACCTTTCTTGAACTTTAAGTTTCAGTCATTTAATTTATTGTTCTTTAAGATTCAATACCTTTACTTTCAATTTTCTTTAACTTCTGTAATTCATCCCTCTCCCTTTACATTTCCTGCTATTTACTTACTGTTGGATACAAAATCACTCAAATCAATCTTTGTTTGCTTGACTAAATCTTCCACTAAACTAAAATTGCTCAATCCTTCAATCCCTGTGGGATCGACCTCACTCCCATGAGTTTTATTACTTAATGCGACCTGGTACACTTGCCGGTGAGTTTTGTCTTGGACCATTTTCCACACATCAAGTTTTTGGCGCCGTTGCCGGGGATTGAAATAGATTGACAATGATTAAGTGAATTGGAGGTCTAGATCAAGCACTTTTTCTTTTCTGTTTCTTTAATTTTTAATTAACCTACTAACTGTTTGAATTTTCGCTTAAGCTAACTAAAACTTCACTCTAGCAATAGATTGAAGTGTCATTGGTTTTGTGTGTTTCTTGTGTTTTGTTTATATGACAGATACAATAAGAGCTATACCCACCTTTCATGAACAAGACGAACAAACCATCAGGAGATTAAGAAGAGCTGAAAGAGGGAAAAACATTGTTGGAGAGGAATAGTCAGAAGAAATATTTCAAGACATGGAGGAACATTCAACCAATCCACCAGAAGGAGGGGCCAACAATAACCCACAACAGAGGAGAGTACTAGCCTCCTATACATTTGCAAATGCTAGACATTGTGAGAGTAGCATTCTTACCCCTAATGTCAATGCAAATAACTTTGAACTGAAGCCACAACTCATCACATTGGTCCAAAACAACTGCTCTTTTGGAGGAGGACCATTGGAGGACCCGAACCAGCATCTATCCACTTTCTTGAGGATCTGTGACACAGTTAAAAGCAATGAAGTGCACCCTGACATATACAAGTTGTTGTTATTCCCATTCTCTCTCCGGGACAAAGCCACTCAATGGCTAGAAACATTTCCAAAGGAGAGCATCAACACTTGGGATGATTTGGTGAGCAAGTTTCTTGCCAAATTTTATCCCCCTCAAAGGATCATAAGATTGAAGACTGAGGTGCAGACATTCACCCAAATGGATGCTGAAAATCTATATGAGGCATGGGAAAGATATAAGGCTCTACTGAGAAAATGCCCACCAGAGATGTTCACTGAGTGGGACAAGCTGCAGAACTTCTATGAAGGACATACTCTGAAGGCTCAAGAGGCACTTGATCACTCAGCTGGAGGATCATTGCAATTGATGAAAACTGCAGAGGAAGCTCAAAACCTCATTGATATGGTGGCCAGCAACCAATACTTCTTTGCTCACCAAAGGCAACGCCAACCATCACAGAGGAAGGAAGTGCTAGAATTGGAAGGAGTGGATACAATTTTGGCTCAACACAAAGTGATGCAGCAGCAGATTCAGCAACAATTTGAGCTAATGGCCAAGAGAATTGATAGCCTACAGGTTGCATCAGTGATTGCCACAAGCCAACCATCAACTCCTTGCGGGCAGAATGAAGAGAACCAAGAAGAACAACAACAAGAGCTAGTGCAGTATATGCATAACCAAAATTCTGGATCAAATGAGGTGTATGGCGACACCTACAATCCATCTTGGAAGAACCACCCAAACCTTAGGTGGGAAGATAACCACAACCAAAACCAACAACCATGGTAGAGGAATTTAGCTTAAAACACTCCAAGAAACAACCAAAATCACAACCAGTAGCCAACTAACCAAAATCCTTACAGAAAACCTCAAAATAATTACCCCAACTCCAACCATTATCCATCCAATAACCAACCCATCAACCAAAACACTTACCATCAACCATCAACACCCCACAATCAACCAATCTCACAAGACTCTCAGGGGATTAATAATCTGGAGATGCTCATGGAGAAGATGATGAAGAACCAAGAAATGACAACAAAGAACCATGAAGCCTCCACGAAGAGCCTAGAGAGGCAGATTGGGCAAATCTCCAAGCAAATTTCTATTGAGAGACCTTCAAGCTCACTACCAAGCGACACCATTCCTAATCCAAAAGAAGAGTGCAAAGCTGTACAACTAAGGAGTGGAAAGACATTGGTGGATAGCAACAAAGGGGCAACCAAGAAGCTTATGGAGAGTGACAAAGAACCAACAGAGAAAGATGGAGCTAACAACAAGGATATAACAAGCAAGAATGTCCCAAAAAAGCTCACAGAAGAAAACAACCAACCACAAAATTTGAAGAAGGGGAAAGCAGATCATGGAAGAACCAAATCCAAGACAGCTGCAAGTGGAGAAGAGTCTTACACC
The DNA here is from genome assembly GCF_003086295.3 of Arachis hypogaea. NCBI lineage: Eukaryota > Viridiplantae > Streptophyta > Magnoliopsida > Fabales > Fabaceae > Arachis > Arachis hypogaea. Next base: position 40,840,369 of record NC_092039.1, read on the forward strand.
TCTACTGCCTTATCCCCAAAGATTCCACAAAGAAGCAAAGGATTAACACTTTCATAAGTTCCTTGAGACTTTCAAGAAGCTAGAGATTAACATTCCCTTGGCTGAGGCATTAGAGCAAATGCCTCTGTATGCCAAGTTCTTAAAGGAGCTTATCAACAAGAAAAGAAGTTGGCTGGAGAAGGAGACTGTGCTGCTCACTGAAGAATGTAGTGTTGTGCTTCAAAAGGGAATCCCACCAAAGCTTAAAGATCCAGGGAGTTTTGTAGTTGCTTGCACCATAGGCAAAATGATATTAGACAAGGATCTTTGTGATCTTGGAGCTAGTATCAACTTAATGCTCCTGTCCATGATGAGGAAGCTTGCGATAGAAGAACTCAAACCCACTAGGATGTCATTAGTCATGGCTGATAGATCAATCAAGACACCTAATGGAATTGTGGAGAATCTGTTAGTAAAGGTTAGGGAGTTTATCTTTCCTGCGGATTTTGTGATCTTGGACACTGAAGAGGAAGGAAATAATTCAATCATCTTGGGAAGACCATTTCTAGCAACTGCAAGAGCTATTATCGATGTGGAAAAGGGAGAGATGATCTTCAGAGTACACAATGAGCAAATGATCATAAATGTTTTCAAGTCAATGCACCACCCTCCTGAGCAAGAGGATTACCTGAGAGTGGACATGATAGAAAGCCTGGTGGAAGAAATGTTAGACACTACTCATCATGATCAAGAAGAGGAAAATAACCAAGAGACAATAGAGGAACAAGCAGCGGAGATCTCTATTGACAAGGAGGAGAAACCAAGTAAGAAGGAAGAAGTACAAAAAGAAGAACTGAAGCCATTACCCACCCATCTCAAATATGCATTCCTTGGCACATCAGAGAGTTTTCCAGTGATCATCAATTCATCCCTGACAAAAAAAGAAGAAGGAGAACTTCTTGATGTACTCAGAGCTCACAAGGATGCTTTAGGATGGACCATTGATGACCTGAAAGGCATCAATTTATATTTCTTGCACTTTAAGTTGCCGCAATTTACATTTCTTGAACTTTAAGTTTCAATCATTTAATTTCTTGTTCTTTAAGATTCAGTACCTTTACTTTCAATTTTCTTTAACTTCTGTAATTCATCCCTCTCCCTTTACATTTCCTGCTATTTACTTACTGTTGGATACAAAATCACTCAAATCAATCTTTGTTTGCTTGACTAAATCTTCCACTAAACTAAAATTGCTCAATCCTTCAATCCCTGTGGGATCGACCTCACTCCCGTGAGTTTTATTACTTGATGCGACCCGGTACATTTGCCGGTGAGTTTTGTGTTGGACCATTTTCCACACATTAAAGATCCCAGCTTGGTGGTGCTATAATAGGTGCAGAAGAGAGTTTTTTTTTTAGTTCATCAAAGGCTACCATGCACTCTCTATCAAAAACAAATGGAGTATTTGAGACAAGTAGATTGCTAAGGTGTTTTTCAATCTTTGAAAACTCTTTAATAAACCTCCTATAGAACCCAGCGTGTCCTAAAAAGATTTTGATTGCTTTGACATTGCAAGGTGGATGTAATTTTTCAATTACTTCCACTTTTGCCTTGTCTACTTCTATGCCATCTTTTGAAATCTTGTGACCAAGAACCACCCCTTCAATCACCATAAAATGGCACTTCTCCAAGTTTAAAACCAGGTTGGTTTCTTGACACCTTTTTAGCACAAGAGCGAGATGGTATAGGCAATCAGAGTATGAGTTCCCAAACACAGAGAAGTCGTCCATAAATACTTCTATGAACTTCTCAATCATATTTGAAAAAATGGAGAGCATGCACCTTTGGAATGTTGCAGGTGCATTGCACAATCCAAAGGGCATTCTCCTATTAGCAAAGACACCATATGGACAAGTAAATGAATTTTTTTCTTGATCCTTGGGGTCTACAACAATTTGGTTATAGCCCGAATATCCATCCAGGAAACAATAATACTCATGTCCTGCCAATCTTTCAAGCATCTGGTCCATGAAGGGTAGGGGAAAGTGATCCTTCCGGGAGGCTTCATTAAGTTTCCGGTAGTCAATGCACATACGCCATCCGGTCACTGTTCTTGTGGGTATCAATTTATTCTTCTCATTTGCCACAACAGTGATCCCTCCCTTCTTAGGGACTACTTGCACTGGGCTTACCCAAGGGCTGTCTGAGATGTGGTAGATCACCCCTGCTTGCCACAATTTCAACCCTTCTTTCTGAACCACATCAATCATAGTTGGGTTCAGCCTCCTTTGTTGTTGTCTTAAGGGTTTGGCATCCTCTTCAAGTAAGATTTTATGCATGTATATTGAAGGACGGATCCCCTTTAAATCTGCAAGTGTCCAGCCTATGGCATCCTTGTGTTGTCTCAACACTTGGATAAGTTCTTCTTCTTGTTCCTTACTCAGACTTGAATTTATGATTACTGGGTGAATGTTGTTAGCACCCAAAATAGGCATATTTCAACCTGGGTGGTAAGGCTTTCACTCTAGTTTTGGTGACTCTGCATCTTTGTTGTCTGTGGTAGTTAGCATGATTGAGTTCCTCATGGTTGCTTGTGGTAGTTCTCCATATGGTTCTTGTTCCAGCTCAATGGTTTCTCCGCATTGTTCTTCTTCCATGACTTATTGAACTATCTGTTCTGTAGTGTCTACCAGCATGCATTCTTGATGAGCGGATAATTTATACGCTTTTTGGCATTGTTTTTAGGTAGTTTTTAGTAAGTTTAAGCTACTTTTAGGGATGTTTTCATTAGTTTTTATGTTAAATTCACATTTCTGGACTTTACTATGAGTTTGTGTGTTTTTCTGTGATTTCAGGTAAATTCTGGCTGAAATTGAGGGACTTGAGCAAAACTCTGAAAAAGGCTGACAAAAAGGACTGCTGATGCTGTTGGAATCTGACCTCCCTGCACTCAAAATAGATTTTCTGGAGCTACAGAACTCCAAATGGCGCGCTCTCAACGGCGTTGGAAAGTAGACATCCAGAGCTTTCCAGCAATATATAATAGTCCATACTTTATTCGGAGATTGACGACGTAACTTGGCGTTGAACGCCAAGTACATGCTGCTGTCTGGAGTTAAACGCCAGAAAAACGTCATGATCCGGAGTTGAACGCCCAAAACACGTCATAACTCGGAGTTCAACTCCAAGAGAAGCCTCAGCTCGTGGATTGATCAAACTCAGCCCAAACATACACCAAGTGGGCTCCGGAAGTGGATTTAGGCATCAATTACTTACTCATGTAAACCCTAGGAGCTAGTTTATTATAAATAGAACATTCAAACTATTGTATTAGATGTCTTTGATCATTCGGTCTTGTGACCACATGGGGGCTGGCCATTCGGCCATGCCTGAACCATTTACTTATGTATTTTCAACGGTGGAGTTTCTGCACACCATAGATTAAGGGTGTGGAGCTCTGTTGTACCTCAAGTATTAATGCAATCCTATTTTCTTTTATTCAGATCTCTCTTATTCTTATTCCAAGATATTCATTCGTACCCAAGAACATGATGAGTGTAATGATGAAAGTGACGATCATTATCATTCTCACTTATGAACGCACGTGATTGACAACCACTTCCGTTCTACATGCAACCGAGCTTGAATGTGTATCTCTTAGATTCCCCAACAGAATCTTCGTGGTATAAGCTAGATAGATGGCAGCATTTATGAGGATCCGGAAAGTCTCACCTTGTCTGTGGTATTCCGAGTAGGATCCTGGGAATCCGGAAAGTCTCACCTTGTCTGTGGTATTCCGAGTAGGATTCCGGTAATGAATGACTGTGATGTGCTTCAAACTTGCAAGTGCTGGGCGTTAGTGACAGACGCAAAAGAATCAAGGGATTCTATTCCAGTAGGCGCAGGAACCAACCAGTGATTAGCCGTGCTGTGACAGAGTGCGTGAGCGTAGTTTTCACTGTGAGGATGGGATGTAGCCATCAACCATGGGTGATGCCTCCAGACGATTAGCCGTGCGAGTGACAGCCGCATAGGATCATTTTCCCGAGAGGATTGAAAGTAGCCACCGCTGATGGTGAACCCCTATATACAGCTTGCCATGGAAAGGAGTAAGAAGGATTGAGTTGAAGAAGTGGGAAAGCAGGCGTCCTTGAGCCATACAGTATCTCCATTCGCTTATCTGAAATTTCCACCAATGAATCTGCATAAGTGTTCTATCCCTTTTATTATTTATTTTCTTATTTCTATTTTCGAAACCCATAAACCAATTTAATCTGCCTAACTGAGATTTACAAGGTGACCATAGCTTGCTTCATACCAACAATCTCTGTGGGATCGACCCTTACTCACGTAAGGTTTATTACTTGGACGACCCAGTACACTTGCTGGTTAGTTGAACGGAGTTGTGTCCACTCGTGCCAATTTCTAAATTCCATAATTTTACAATGAGTACAACTCAAAGAATAGTGATCACAATTTCGTCCACCAATTCTCCTATGGATTCTTTGGGGTAACTAATTGCTTTAAAGAGATTGAAGACCATTTTCTCTTCATGCAATCTCAAGACTAGTTCCCATTTCAGCACATCAATGATGACTCCAACAGTAGCTAGAAATGGTCTTCCTAGGATAATTGACGTGTTGGCCTCTTCTTCCATGTCCAGCACAACGAAATCATCATGGAAAATGAATTCTCCTACTTTCACTAGCAAGTCTTCCACCACCCCATGTGGAAACTTAAATATTATGTCAGCCAATTGGAGGGCCATTCTTGTTGGCTTGGCTTCCTCAATCTTCATCCTTCTCATCATGGTTAGGGACATAAGATTTATGCTAGCTCCCAAATCACACAAAGCTTTCTCAATAGTGATGTCCCCTATGATGCAAGGGATTTAAAAACTCCCTGGGTCTTTTAGCTTTTGAGGCAGCTTCTTCTGTATGATGGCGCTGCATTCCTCAGTCAATACTATGGTTTCTTTTGCCTCCTAGTTCCTCTTTTTGGTTATAAGCTCCTTTAAGAACTTGGCATAGAGTGGCATTTGTTCTAATGCCTCAGCAAACGGTATGTTGATTTGGAGCCTCTTGAAGATCTCTAGGAACTTAGAGAACTGGCCATCCTTCCCATCTTTTCTCAGTCTTTGTGGTTATGGTGCCTTTGGCACATAGGGCTTCAAGATTGGTTTGGTGGAGGTGAAGTTGGGATCTCCCCTTCATCCTCGTTCCCATGCTTTGATGCAACCTCTTCATGATTATCTTTGCTTGGGGTTCCTTCCTCTACAACCTTCCCACTTCTTAGAGTTATGGCTTTGCAGTTCCCTCTTGGGTTAGTCATGGTATCACTGGGAAATGTGTGTGTGGGAAGTGGGATTTGCTTGGACAAAATCCCCACTTGTGCTTCCAACTTTGAGATTGCTACGCCTTGATTTTTCATATTTGACATGTATTCCTCTTGATTAGCATCTATCCTTCTATCAGTTTGTCCTTGTCTGTCCATGAGGGTGGAGACTGCTCTTGAAATCTGGGATGATAGTTGAGCCATTGCAGCCTCCATCCTCTCAAAGTTGCTCTTGATCTCACCTGGTTACATAATTGACGATGGTTCATCTTGATTGAGGTTGTTGTGTGTGGGTTGATTGTTATGGTATGATGTGTTTTGTGAGTTATGGTAGGGTCTATGGTTCCTTGTTTGATGGTTGGGGTTGTGGTTGGGATGCTGATTTGATGAATAAGGCTTATTATGGTCCTGGTTGTGGTTTTGTTGATTTTCCCACCCAAAGTTTGGGTGGTTCTTCCAGCCTGGGTTGTATGTCTTAGAGTGTGGGTCATATGGTGTTCTGGATGAATTGTGCACATAATTAGCTTGTTCCAAGTCACCTTCAGATTCTGGTGCATTCCCTTCTTATTGAGGAGTTTGGTCTTGAATGACTGAGGCTTGGTTGGCCTCCATCTTCTTGGTTAAGGCTGTTATTTATGCTACAAAGCATCTACAAAGTTGAGTTCTAGCACTCCCTTCTTTTGAGTTCTTTCTAAAGCATAGAAATACTCATTTTCATCTACAGTCTCAATGACATCTATGGCCTCTTCAATGGTTTTCTTTTTGTTAAGTGAGCCTCCTGAAGAATGATCCACTGCCTTCTTTGCTTCATAGGATAGTCCCTCATAAAAGATATGTAGTTGTACCCACTCATTGAACATTTCTGATGGACATCTTTTTGTCAGATCTTTGAATCTCTCCCAGGCTTCATAGAGTGTTTCTCCATCTTGTTGTCTAAAAGTTTGCACCTCAGCTCTCAGCCTGTTGATTCTTTTTGGAGGTAAAATCTTGCAAGGAATCTGTTCACGACCTCCTCCCATGTAGTTAGGCTGTCCGTGGGGAATGATTCCAACCACTTTGCTGCCTTATCTCTAACTGGAAAAGGGAATAAGAGCAATTTGCGGAAAACGAATTTTCTAAACACATAGATCTAACCGGCAAGTATACGGGGTCGCATCAAGTAATAATAACTCACTTAGAGTGAGGTCGATCCCACAGGGATTGATGGATCAAGCAACTTTAGTGGGTGATTAGTTTAGTCAAGCTAACATTGAAGTGAAATTGAGTGAAATCGTAGCCAACAGAATTGTAAATGACAGGAAATTTAAAGTTGCAGAAAGTAAAATTGCAAGTAACTTAAATAGCAAGAAAGTAAAATAACTGAAACTTAAATTGCAAGAAATGTAAATTGCATGAAAGTAAAGGGGGGTTGGGTGCTGGAAATTAAAATTCAACAGGAAAGTGTAAATAGCAATCAAACAGAGAAGTAAAAGGTGCAAAATCATGCAACAGATCTAAACAGAAAATGGAAATTGCTTGAAGAATTCTAAACAGAAAAGCAGTGCTTAATTTGCAGCAATTTAAAAGAATGTTGAAGATCTCAGGATTGGAGGAGACTAGATAACAAGTCTAGATCTCAAATCCTTCCTTGATCCAACAAGAACAATTGCAGAAGAAGTAAAAGAAAGCAAATTGCAGAAATTGCAGAAGAAGAAATGAACAGAAAGTAAAATTTAATTATGCAGAAAATTAAAGAAGATATCTCAAGGTGAGATTGAAACAGAAGTTCTTCAATTCTTCACCCAAGATCCAAAGCAAGAAAAGTAAAGAGTGCTCAAGAAGGAACCAGGAGGAAGAGAGATCAATTCTCCTTCCTAATTCTCTAAGAAATTCCCAAAGTTCAAAATTAAAATGCAAGTAGAAAAGAAAATTCAAAAATAAAGTCTCGAGCCCCCCAATTACATAAAACTAGCTCCTATTTATACACTTTCTATTCTTGGATTTTGGGGTTTGGATGGGCTTTTGATTTGGTGAAGAAATGAATTAAAATGGGGTTTTAATTTGAATTTTCGGCCCATGAAAAGTTACTCCCAGGAGGCTGCCCTGCCCTTGTGGAGGGCAGGGCAGGATTTGGTGCGTTGTGGTGCGTCCTTGGTGCAAGCTGATGCGGCCTTGGTGCGTGAAATGCTGCCCTGCCCGCGCCAAGGGCAGGGCAGGAAAAGTTGGTGCGCCAGAACGTGCCACGGTGCTGCCAGAATCAAGAATTGGTGCGTCAGAAATTTTCCTTGGTGCATGGGATGCTGCTCTGCCCTCGTGGAGGGCAGGGCAGAAAAATATGGTGCTGCCAGGATTGAGTTGCGATGCACGCTGGTGCTGCCAGGAGAGAATTGGTGCGCCAGATTTGTGTGTGGTGCGCCAGATTTGTGCACCAATCCAAATGCTGCCCTGCCCTCCGCGAGGGCAGGGCAGTGTTTCCACTTTGATGTTCCGTGTTCGAAACACGGCTGGCACACACGCTCTATTAATTTCCTTGGTTTCCTTGTGTCTCCCTCTTCGAGCCTTGGTGGAAGCATTTTGGTTTATTTTCGCTTGTTTTTAGCCCTTAAAGATGCTTTCTGTTCCTGCCCCAATTGTACGCCAAATATGGATTGCTATATATCGTTGGAAAGCTCTGAATGTCAGCTTTCCAACGCAACTGGAAGCACATCAATTGGACGTCTGTAGCTCAAGTTATAGCCATTTGAAGGAGGCATGGTCATGCTGTGAGCGCCCAGATTTTAACTTAGCGAAAATTTTGCTCCAACCTCACTTTGTTTCAACATGATTCTGCCCTGCCCTTGGCAAGAGCAGGGCAATGTGCGCTGATTGCTTATTCTTCATTAATTTGGTCATGGGCCACGCTTTTAAAAGCGTGGCCTAAGGCTCCAAAGTGTACCCCAACTTCAAAGTGTATCCCAAAGCTCTTTTTTTCTCCTTTTTTTGTGCTTCTTTGCTTCTTTTTCTTCTTATTTCCTACAAGATTTATAAAATTAAAATATCAAGAAAATATATCATTTAAGTACAAAAGCATTCAATATTTAAGCACAAATCATCAATTTCTTGTATGAAAAAGCATAGAAAATGGGTCTATGATGACTTGTCATCACAACACCAAACTTAAACCTTGCTTGTCCCCAAGCAAGAAAAGAATCATGCAATAGAAATTGTCAATCCAAGGTAAGAAGAGTAGCAAGTTAATGTTCATGGCAAGCTAGTTTTCTATGCATGCTACAATTACAAAAGAGATGTAAATGATTGATGCTTCTATCTAGCTTCTTTTATGAAATCTTTTTCTTATAGTTCTTCCTTGAAACAAGCTTTTGATTTTTTTTTATTAGCTTCTCCTTTTGGGTGCTTTGCCCCATGAGTTAATAACAAAGCTACGACTTCTAAATGCTTTGTTTTCAAGTATTACCACTTGATACATAAGCACCACAAGCATTTAATTAGAGGACTTCATTAAGCTCATTTTTTTTTCTTTTCTTTGACTCTCTAATCATTGATGCTCAGAACCTTGAGCTTTGAGGGAGTGCTTTTGCACTTGAGCCTAGCCTTGACTTCTAAGTGTTTTGTTTTCAAGCATTTGGCTTGATACATAAACACCACAAGCACTTAGCAAATAAATTGCCATTGGTACTCAGAGCCTTTAGCTTTCTCATTCTTTCCCTTTTTCTTTTCTTGCTTTAATTGTATTTGCTTCTTCAAGGTTTTCATGATTTCAAAAGATTTCACAAAATGTACTAGATGAAAAACTTCAATTAAATAAAATCCAATGCAATTGAGCAACAATCAATCACACTAGCTTTCCAATACTTGTATGCACATGCTAAATTCTTCTTTAATTCCTTGTTTGTTTATGATCATGATGCTTTTTACTTTTGAATTCACAAAACTCAAGTTGGTAGTCATAATGTCACAACAACATATTTCAAATCAAATTCAAGCTATGCTTAGTCATACCACACATGTATACAGAAAATATAAAGACAATCATGCAATTTAAAGTGTTGGAAATAAATGAGAGGAAAAGGAACTTTACAACCTTGTAGTCCATCTTCTCTATTGTTGTCATTTTCCTCCCATTCTTCTCCTTCCCATACCAACTCAGAATGCTTGCTCATCCTCAAGCAACAATTAGAACAATGGCTATGGGGCTAAGATGGATCATGAATGTCTTACACAATGAAATGTTAGCAGTACATGTGTTTTGAGCAAGCAAAATTTAAGATAAAAATCAAGGCACAAGAGACAGAGACATAGTGATTGCAAATATAAGTTGGTGTACATGATACATTGCATAAAAATGTAAATGGCACACAAAACTTAGTGTGACACTTTCTCTTGGAATTGATGCAAGTATCTTGTAAGTATTTGAACCAAATTTTGTTGCATAGCAACACCAAACTTAGAATGCAATCATATGTCAATTTATTTGAATTAAAACTAAGCAAGTGAAACTGTTATTTGTTAAATACAATCACCAAGTGAAGAATCTGTCATGAGTAAGGATGTTTGGGTGATGTATTAACAAACACAGTTAATAAAAGAAAGCATTAAAAACAAGGAAATGACTAAAACAATCAAGAAAACTAAAATTGTCTAACTAAAACAATAACACTGCAGCGGCATTATGATTATGTAAACAAGTGATGTTGCTGGATGATTTGCATAAAAAAAATTAAGTGGCACACCAAACTTAGATTCTTAGTGTGACACTTCCATGTAAAATTGATGCAATCATCCATGAAGATGGAAAACAGTTTGTTGCAAGACAACACTAAACTTAGAATGTAACCATATGCCCATTTATTGAATTTAAACAAAGCAAAGAAAGAAAACAAAGCAGAGAAGAGAAATTATACCTACGGTTGGGTTACCTCCCAACAAGTGCTCTTTTAGTGTCATTAGCTTGACATGTTGTTCCTCACTTTCTTCCTCTTCTTCCAGTTGGTTAAGAGGAATGACTCCAAGAGGGGAGAAGTTTCAGCTATTGTCCCTTCTCTTGGCCTCTTCTCAGCAAGCTTCCTTTTGAATTTGGCTTGATTGAGCTTGCTTGCTCGTTCAGGGACAGGATTGGTGCTTTTGTTAGTTGCCTTCACTTCTTTGGATTCATGAATTGGTCGCTGTGTGATTTTTGGAGTTTGATCTTCATCCAGAGCCTTTTGAATTGGTGGTTCCATGACCACTTCCTTCATGTGATTTTCTACTTTACTTGAGTTTGACTTCTCTTGAGTGTCTTCCTCCCTTTCTCCTTCATGATTTTCCATTAATGCCTCTGGGAGGGAATCTTTATGTTTCATTGTCACCTCAAGTGGCTCTTGTGAATGTAAAAGTTCAGGATCAAATGCCTCCTCCACCTCATTTTTCATTAAAATTTTGCTTGACACATAGGCTTCTCCATCTTGCCTTTCCACTTTCTTCGTTGCACTCAACAATTGAGCTACGTGTACTTCCATATTTGTGAAGAAGTTCTCTTTCCTTTTCCAGAATATCTGTGCCTCCCTCTCATATTTTTCAAACATGGTCTCAAGCTTTGAGAGGCTTTGGTTCAAGGAAGTTTGTGTGGGTGGTGGATTTTGATAGAGGCTTTCTGTTGAAGCATGGTCAAGTGATGATATCTTTAGATGAATATCATATGGAGCATTAGAATTTCCTTCCCAGCCACCAGTAGAATCATGACTAGCATCATTTTGTGGTGGAAGAAAATATCCCATATGGTTTTCTTGCTCATCTTGTGGTTCTGAAGCATAGCTCCATGGATTGGAGTGCTCAGAATCTGTATCTTCTTGGTGATATTCCCAACCATCATTAGAATAATGACTTGAATCATATTGTGATGGTGGGCAATATCCTATGAAGTTTGGTTGATTAAAAGATGAGGTGAACTCCATTTGAATTTTGTAGAACACAACACCAATGAAAATTGAAATTACTCATATCAGATATGAGTTTTGCTTAGTGAGGCAAAAACACAAACACCTTGGTTTCAATTTGAATCAGAGAACAAAAATAAAAAAATTGCTTGATCTAGACTTCTCACCCACTTAATCATTGTTGATCTAAATCAATCCCCGGCAACGGCGCCAAAAACTTGATGGTGTTTTTGCGGAAAACGAATTTTCCAAACACATAGATCTAACCGGCAAGTATACGGGGTCGCATCAAGTAATAATAACTCACTTAGAGTGAGGTCGATCCCACAGGGATTGATGGATCAAGCAACTTTAGTGGGTGATTAGTTTAGTCAAGCTAACATTGAAGTGAAATTGAGTGAAATCGTAGCCAACAGAATTGTAAATGACAGGAAATTTAAAGTTGCAGAAAGTAAAATTGCAAGTAACTTAAATAGCAAGAAAGTAAAATAACTGAAACTTAAATTGCAAGAAATGTAAATTGCATGAAAAGTAAAGGGGGGTTGGGTGCTGGAAATTAAAATTCAACAGGAAAGTGTAAATAGCAATCAAACAGAGAAGTAAAAGGTGCAAAATCATGCAACAGATCTAAACAGAAAATGGAAATTGCTTGAAGAATTCTAAACAGAAAAGCAGTGCTTAATTTGCAGCAATTTAAAAGAATGTTGAAGATCTCAGGATTGGAGGAGACTAGATAACAAGTCTAGATCTCAAATCCTTCCTTGATCCAACAAGAACAATTGCAGAAGAAGTAAAAGAAAGCAAATTGCAGAAATTGCAGAAGAAGAAATGAACAGAAAGTAAAATTCAATTATGCAGAAAATTAAAGAAGAGATCTCAAGGTGAGATTGAAACAGAAGTTCTTCAATTCTTCACCCAAGATCCAAAGCAAGAAAAGTAAAGAGTGCTCAAGAAGGAACCAGGAGGAAGAGAGATCAATTCTCCTTCCTAATTCTCTAAGAAATTCCCAAAGTTCAAAATTAAAATGCAAGTAGAAAAGAAAATTCAAAAATAAAGTCTCGAGCCCCCCAATTACATAAAACTAGCTCCTATTTATACACTTTCTATTCTTGGATTTTGGGGTTTGGATGGGCTTTTGATTTGGTGAAGAAATGAATTAAAATGGGGTTTTAATTTGAATTTTCGGCCCATGAAAAGTTACTCCCAGGAGGCTGCCCTGCCCTTGTGGAGGGCAGGGCAGGATTTGGTGCGTTGTGGTGCGTCCTTGGTGCAAGCTGGTGCGGCCTTGGTGCGTGAAATGCTGCCCTGCCCGCGCCAAGGGCAGGGCAGGAAAAGTTGGTGCGCCAGAACGTGCCACGGTGCTGCCAGAATCAAGAATTGGTGCGCCAGAAATTTTCCTTGGTGCATGGGATGCTGCCCTGCCCTCGCGGAGGGCAGGGCAGAAAAATATGGTGCTGCCAGGATTGAGTTGCGATGCACGCTGGTGCTGCCAGGAGAGAATTGGTGCGCCAGATTTGTGTGTGGTGCGCCAGATTTGTGCACCAATCCAAATGCTGCCCTGCCCTCGCGGAGGGCAGGGCAGTGTTTCCACTTTGATGTTCCGTGTTCGAAACACGGCTGGCACACACGCTCTATTAATTTCCTTGGTTTCCTTGTGTCTCCCTCTTCGAGCCTTGGTGGAAGCATTTTGGTTTATTTTTGCTTGTTTTTGGCTCTTAAAGATGCTTTCCGTTCCTGCCTCAATTGTACGCCAAATATGGATTGCTATATATCGTTGGAAAGCTCTTAATGTCAGCTTTCCAACGCAACTGGAATCACATCAATTGGACGTCTGTAGCTCAAGTTATAGCCATTTGAAGGAGGCATGGTCATGCTGTGAGCGCCCAGATTTTAACTTAGCGAAAATTTTGCTCCAACCTCACTTTGTTTCAACATGATTCTGCCCTGCCCTTGGCAAGAGCAGGGCAATGTGCACTGATTGCTTATTCTTCATTAATTTGGTCATGGGCCACGCTTTTAAAAGCGTGGCCTAAGGCTCCAAAGTGTACCCCAACTTCAAAGTGTATCCCAAAGCTCTTTTTTTCTCCTTTTTTTGTGCTTCTTTGCTTCTTTTTCTTCTTATTTCCTACAAGATTTATAAAATTAAAATATCAAGAAAATATATCATTTAAGTACAAAAGCATTCAATATTTAAGCACAAATCATCAATTTCTTGTATGAAAAAGCATAGAAAATGGGTATATGATGACTTGTCATCAATATGAGCAATTATTCTGAACAAGTGTGATGAGGTGAGGCTTCAGCTCAAAATTATTGGCATGAATTGCTGGCTTTAGGATGCTGCTGCCACAATTTCCTAGGTTTGGGTTGATGTAGGAGCCTAAGACTCTCCTTTCTTGCCCATCATGATTGACTGGGCCTTCTCTGGCATGGTTATGAACTTCTTCCTCATGGTGATTCTCCATATTCTCCTCTATGTTTGTTTCAAAATACTCTTCCTCTTTCTCAGCACCAACGACTCTCTTCCCTCTTACTTCCCTTCTTAATCTAAGGAAGGTCCTCTCAGGTTCAGAATCAAAGGAAGTTGAAGCCCCGCTTCTCCTACCTGTCATACAACCAATCAAGGCAAAAAAAGGCAAGAAAGAAAATGGATGAAGAAATTACTTTCGTTAGAGTAGTTGTTAGTGTGAGTGGTGCAATTTATCGAACAGTTAGAGGAGTCGAAATATGGATACTAAATAAAATAATAGAGCTCAAAATAAAATAAAAAAAAGTGCTAAATAAAAGAAATTAAAATAACAAGGAATTTAAATTGCTTAATCTAGCTCTCCAATCAATTTAATCACCATCAAATTTAAGCAAATCCCCGGCAACGATGCCATAAAACCTGATGACTAGAATTCACTACCCATTTCAAAAATTAGTGAATTAGTTCTTTGGCAAGCGTACCAAAATTATCGCCAAGTAATAACCCACAGTGGAGTGGGATCGTATCCACATAGATTGGTGAAGAACGGAAGATTGATGGTTTAGAAGTTATAATAAATTCTCGTTGGAAGTATAGTTTCTAAACCAAGCAATCAACCTTTCTTACAAACGTTTGGTTGTCATAAGTAACAAACCCAATAAAATTTATAAACCGAAGTATTCAAACCTCGGGTCATATTCTAAAGGAATTGCAGGGAGGTATGATTAATTATTGGTTATGGAAAACAATGTTTGGGTTTGAAAAGATTTTGAACAGGAGAAATGAATTGTAGACATTAATAAATTAATAACTAATAAAACTCTTGGCAAGGTATGAAAACTGGAAGTCCTATCATAGTTATCCTTATCAATGGTGATGAGAATTATATTTTTTCTACCACTAAGTCAACCTCTAACTATGAAGGTAAGTTAAGTGGACAAATCAATTTAACACCTAAAGTCCTAGTCAACTCCTAAGGAAAGACTAGAGTTATAGGAATCTAAATTAATCAGCAAAGATAACAATTATCAATCACGATGAGTTTGACAACTCAAGAGTCACCAATTAATCAACCAGAGCCAAGAATATAGAAAGCTAATTTAAAATCATAAATATCTGGAATACCTCAAATTGAATGAAGATGTCAATTCTAACATGGAAAAGTTCATAAGCCAATTGGGCGACATAAATCAAATACAAATAAAAGCTCCAGAGTAAACAAAAATAGAAGAGAAACATAAATTATTGAACCTGGTACGAAGAAACAATCCTAATGACTAAAAGAAATCCTAATCCTAAAACCTAAGAGAGAGGAGAGAACCTCTCTCTCTGAAAACTACATCTAAATTGTGAAAAGTGTGTATTATGAATGTATGTATGTTGTATGATGTATATGATGAATGGATGCATTCCCTAACCTTATAACCTTCAATCTATGTCTTTTGGGCTGAAAACTGGGTCAAAAACAGCCCAGAAATCGCTGCTGGTCCGTACAGGTCGCGGTAAAGTGATGCGGAGGCGTCGTCCACGCGTTTGCGTTGATTGAGATTTTGCAGATGCGACACGGGCGCGTCATCCACGCGTTCGCATTGCCTAACTTCGTGGAAGCTATGGCAAATTATATATCGTTATGTTAGCTTTCTAACGCAACTGAAACAATCTCATTTGGACCTCTATAGCTCAAATTATGGTCAATTTAGTACCAAGAGGTCAGGCTGACAGCTTTGCAATTTCTTCAGTTCCCCTTGTATTCCTTCCAGCTTTGCATGCTTCCTTTCCATCCTCTAAGCCATTTCTGCCCTGTAATCTCTAAAGTCACTTAACACACATATCAAGGCATCGAATGGTAATAAGAGAGGATTAAGCATAGTAAAATTAAGACCAAAGAAGCATGTTTTTAATCATAGCACAGAATCAGGAAGGAAAATGTAAAACATGCAAATCATATGAATAAGTGGGTAAATAGTTGATAAAAACCACTCAATTGAGCACAAGATAAACCATAAAATAGTGGTTTATCAACCTCCCCACACTAGAACATTAGCATGTCCTCATGCTAAGCTCAAGAGAAGCTATAAAGGGGTGAAGAGGAATGATAGAGAGTATGCAATGCAACTTATCTATATGAATGCAATTACATGCAAAATATTTCTACCTACTTGGTTAAAAGTAAATAAGTTCTCCAAGACAAATATGAACCAAATTCCACTAATTCAAATCGTACAATAAAAAGCAAGTAAATTTGTAAGAAGATAGCTCATGAAAGTAGGGAACATAGAATCAAGCATTGAACCCTCACTGGTAGTGTATATGCACTCTAATCTCTTAAATGTCTAAGGTCAATCACTCTAACCTTCCCTAGTCATGCTTTCTAAACCTTGTTTTTCATCTAACCAATCAACGAATATTTAGTATACCAATGCAAACATCATGAGGTCTTTTCAGGGTTGTAATGGGGCTGAGGTAAAGATAAGGATATATATATATATATATATATAAGGCTAAGTGAGCTAACAAAGTGAATCCTTGATTAGTCTAAGATCTCACCTAACATATACATACTTTATATAATTTAAAATGCTTTACCTAGCAATCCAAATTTTTCCACTTTTGTATTACATGCTCATGTATCAAACTTATTTTTTGAATTTTGTCCCATGTGCATTGATTCTTTTTATTTTGCATTTGGGGTAATATATATATATATATATATATATATATATATATATGTATATATATATATTTGTATCCCTTTATTTAATTACTTCATTTTTTTATTTTTTATTTATTTTTTTAATGCACATGGTAATTTAATTATTTTGATTTCACATGAGCATGCTTTCCAAATTTTCAAATAACTTATTCAATTTAATTTCCTACTTTTTTCTATCATCCCATGTTCCCATAAATTTCCCCACACTTAAATTATACATGATATCTATCTTAAGCTAACCAAGGATTCAACTTGGGATTTTTATTTTATTTTTCTGCTTAAGGCTAGTAATGTGGTTATAAAACAGAAGGGGATTAAAAAGCTCAAAGTGGCTAACAAGGGTGACATAAAAGGGTAGGCTTATTTGGGATAAGTGAGCAAAAATAAGTAATGGCCTCAACCATATGCAAGCATGTAAATACACTAAATATTGGACATATAGATTGGAACAAAATAAAGATTACAATCATAGAGAAGAAAACACACAAGAATAAAATATTATGGTTAAACAATGTAACCATGCAATTAAGCTCAAATCTCACAGGTTGTGTTCTTTAGCTCAAAAACCATGTTCCAATTACAACTTCCAAACAAATTTAACACATAGAAAATGTTAATTTTTTTTAAATTAGTGAAATTTTTCAAAAATAGGGTAGGGTCTTAAAAAGAAACTTATTATTTTTCAACCAAGTAGTACTTAAATGCAAACAATCAACTACACATGCAATCTATTATGCAATGCAACAATGAACAAACAAAGAAAATATAATATTGGTGTTGAGAAGAGAATAACTAACCCGTGGAGATCGGTATCGACCTCTCCACACTTAAAGATTGCACCGTCCTCGGTGCATGCTAATATGTACAAGTGGACGGGCTGCTCCAACTGATGCATTTCTCTATAGATTGTGCAGATTGACTTGCCTGTCTCCCCATATAGAAGTTCTTTCTTTCCCCTCTCGGTGGCCATCCCGAAAGAAGAGAAAAAGTAAGGAAAGTAACCCAAAAATAAAGATAAGAACATCAATAAAATATGGGTGTTAATGCCAAATAATAAAGGTCTCAATTACATGGTAGCTACAACATGCAAGTGAGAAAATAGTGGAAGCAAATGGCATATCAATAGTTCAAAAGTTGCAACAATGGGTAAGAGAGTGTGGGTAATGCACGAAAGTGTAAATGCATATCAATGCAATAGGAATATCAGTATTATAAAAATTAGCATTGACTTATGAATAATAATATCCAATTAGAATAAAACAAGTCATGAAGCTCCAGAATAATTCAAGAAAAGATGCAATAGTTGAAGAAGAGAATTTTAACACCAATGGAAAAGAAAAAGAAAGTAAGAAAGGAGAAGAAAGAAATAAGAAGGGAAAGAAAAGATTTAGATTTGGGGAAGAAAAAGATAAGATATTTGGCTGATTTGGATAAGTTGTGCGCCGCTTGTGACGCGGACGCGTGAGTGACGCGTTCGCGCGGATAGCGCTTCTATGAAATGACGCGGATGCGTCATCCACGTGGTCGCGTGGATCGATTTGTGCCATTAGCATGAAGGCAGCCTCGCGGTCTCGCAACTCTCTGTTTGAAACTCATATTGCCAAATCTTTGAGTGACGCGGTCGCATGTTTGACGCGATCGCGTGGATGGGCTAAATTTGAAAACAGTGTGAACGCGTGGGGCACCCGTACGCGTGGCAGGGCTTGTGCTTCTAGCACGAGTCCAGCCCAATTCTAGCTCATCTTTCGGCCATACACCCTTTTTACGTCGATTTTGAGGCACGCATTCGTGTGGGTGACGCAGACGTGTGGGGGGCATTTTTCCCACATGACGCGGACGCGTCATCGACGCGGTCGCATGGACCAATTTGTGCCAAAGGCACGCCTCCAGCCGCGCTTTCGCGTGACTCTCTGTTCAATTTTGGATTCTTCCCAACACACCTATGACGTGGACGCGTCGGCGACGCTATCGCGTCGCGTGGGAATTTTTTTTTGATACATTATGCAGAATGCAATGAATGTTATGCAAAATTCCAGGTTCAATCAAAACTCAAAAACAGAGTAAAAGGGAGAGGGAACGATCATACCATGGTGGGTTGTCTCCCACCCAGCACTTTTAGTTATAGTCCTTAAGTTGGACATTTGGCGAGCTCCTTGTCATGGTGGCTTGTGCCTGAACTCATCCTGAAACTTCCACCAATGCTTGGACTTCCAATAAGCTCTATCAATACCAAGTAAATTTACCAAGCGTTGATGAAGTTCTCCACAAGCTTTGAGCTCCCAAAGTTGATCCTCAAATATTTCTGGATCCCAAATCTTGTTTCTACACCCATCTTCAAGTTGATTATCATGATTCCATCCGGGTGGTTCAGCTTTAGAATTCTCACTCAAGTGGCCAAACAACTTCCTAGACCCATTCAATTGAGCTCTACACCAACCTTTGCGTTTAAACTTAAAACTTCCAACCATAATGAACCTTGCAGGACAATTCTTACCACTGACCATATTCCTCTTACTCTTAATGCCACAAAGAGCTCTAAGTTGACCATCCATCTCCAGTAGCCCATATTCAGGTGGAATTAGAAAGCTAAGGGATATGAATTTTACCCACTTGAATGTTGTGAAGGATGAAGGCAACTTAGGGGGAGGTGTTTCTAATGAACGTGCAAGCTCCACTCCCTTGTGCTCTTCTTTGACAACTACCACCTCTTTGTAAGCTTCTTCAATATCAACTTCTTCCTCTTGGTAGCTTTCTTCCAATTCAATCTATTCTTCATTGCTCACCAAGGGCATGGGAGCCTGTGCTTCCTCTTTATTCATCTCCATCTCAAGTTCAATGGGAGAGGATACAAATGTAGATAAGAATTCATCAATGATCGAATCTATCTCTTGACCATCCCTTTCAAAGTCTTCAATCATGAGATGCCTTGGAGGTTGTACACCCTCCTCAATATCAGTTTCAAACGTCTTTGAAGGAGTCTCTATAACTTGGCTTTCCCATGGAGGTTCAGCATCCCCTAAGTCTTGAACCACTTCTTCTTCTTCAATAATTCCGGCTTCCTCCACTTGTTCCAGTACAAAGTCACGCTCCTTATTGTCCACTGGAGTTTTTAGTGTCTCCTTCATGCTACATTCTTCATTAGATTCTGCATATGAAGCCATGAGGGTTCCTTGAATATCCGAACGTCGGAAAGGTAATCGATTTATCGCTTGATCCAGGTGTTTAAGTATAAAATTGTATTCCTCCTTGATGGCTTCTTTTCTATGACAACTCCTTTCAACTACTCCTTCATCTGTAAATGTCTCTTCTACCTTCACCTTTAGTGCCTCCTCTAACTCCTTATGAAGTATGGATTCGCGAGGATGATCCCTTCTTTCTTGTTCCATGTCAATAGCAGCATTGGGATCATGTTGCTCTTGGATTGATGGATGTGGGTGCTCTTCCATGGATGGTGGTGATGGAATGGAGAGATCCTCCTGTGGTTGAGATGAAAGTGTACCGGAGCTTGAGGGTTGAACATTGGAGGAGGAGGGTTGGTCCATACGGGATATAAGATTTTGGAGTGTAGAGATGAGACTAGTGAGAGAAGTAAGTGTGTTCTCTATGGAGGTTTGGGATGGATAGGAGGGTTCATTATTTTGGGAAACAGATTCATAATATGGAGGTGGTTCTTTTTGATAAGGATATGGAGATGGTGAATACTAAGGTGGTGGTTCTGGGTATGGTTCATATGGTGGTTGGTGTGGTGGATAAGGATTAGGGTCATATGGAGGTGAATGGCGGAAAGGGGCTTGTGAGTATGGTGGTCCAAAATCATGTTGAGGAGGGGGTTCATAGGCATATAGTGGTGGTTGTTGATAATCAAAAGAGCGTTCACCATAGCCATTTCCTTGATATGCATCACAGAATGGTTGTTGATAGTCCATTGGAGGTGATTGTCACCATGAGGGTTGATCAAATCCTCGTGGCTCCTCCCATCTTTGATTGTTCCATCCTTGGTGCATATTGTCATTATAATTTCCTCTTCCTGCAACATAATTGTAACTAGATTCATAGCCAAAGGGGTGAGAGTTCATAGTAGTAGGAGAAAAAAAAACAAAAACTAACAAAAAGAAAATATTTTGGAAAATATATGATTTTTGAAAAAGATAAGATAAGATTTTGAAAAAGATATGATTTTTGAAAGAAGGATAAGATAAGATTTTGAAAAAGATATAATTTTTTTTTCAAAAAAGATTTGAATTTTAAAAAATAAGATAAGATACGATAAAAATTTTAACAAAAAATCTGAAATTTTTTTTTTTGAAAAATATTTACAATAACGAGTAATAAGGCACACGTTTGCAATTCCCCGGCAACGACGCCATTTTGAAGAACGGAAGCTTGATGGTTTAGAAGTTATAATAAATTCTCATTGCAAGTATAGTTTCTAAACCAAGCAATCAACATTTCTTACAAATGTTTGGTTGTCACAAGTAACAAACCCAATAAAATTTATAAACCGAAGTATTCAAACCTCGGGTCTTCTTCTCAAGGAATTGCAGAGAGGTATGATTTATTATTGGTTATGGAAAATAGTGTTTGGATTTGAAAAGATTTTGAACAGGAGAAATGAATTGCAGGAATTAATAAATTAATAACTAATAAAACTCTTGGCAAGGTATGAAAACTGGAAGTTCTATCATAGTTATCCTTATCAATGGTGATGAGAATTATATTTTTGCTACCACTAAGTCAACCTCTAACTATCAAGGTAAGTTAAGTGGACAAATCAATTTAACACCTAAAGTACTAGTCAACTCTTAAAGAAAGACTAGAGTTATAGGAATCTAAATTAATCAGCAAAGATAACAATTATCAATCACGATGAGTTTGACAACTCAAGAGTCACCAATTAATCAACCAGAGCCAAGAATATAGAAAGCTAAATTAAAATCATAAATATCTGGAATACGTCAAATTGAATGAAGATGTCAATTCTAGCATGGAAAAGTTTATAAGCCAATTGGGCAACATAAATCAAATACAAATAAAAGCTCTAGAGTAAACAAAAATAGAAGAGAAACATAAATTATTGAACCTGGTTACGAAGAAACAATCCTAATGACTAAAAGAAATCCTAATCCTAAAACCTAAGAGAGAGGAGAGAACCTCTCTCTCTAAAAACTACATCTAAATTGTGAAAAGTGTGCATTCTGAATGTATGTATGTTGTATGATGTATATGATGAATGTATGATTCCCTCACTTTAATCTGTGTCTTCTGGGCCGAAAACGGGGTCAAAAACAGCCCAGAAATCGCTGCTGGTCCGTACAGGTCGCGGAAAAGTGACGCAGAGGTGTCGTTCACGCGTTTGCGTGGATTGAGATTTTGCATATGCGAAGCGGGCGCGTCATCCACGCATTCGCGTCACCTAACTTCGAAGCATCTTTAGCAAATTATATATTGTTGCGAAGCCCTGGATGTTAGCTTTCCAACGCAACTGAAACCATCTCATTTGGACTTCTATAGCTCAAGTTATGGTCGATTTTGTACCAAGAGGTCAGGCTAACAGCTTTGCAATTTCTTCAGTTCCTTGTATTCCTTCCAGTTTTGCATCCTTCCTTTCCATCCTCTAAGCCATTCCTGTCCTGTTAATTCTAAAATCACTTAACACACATATCAAGGCATCGAATGGTAATAACAGAGGATTAAAATAAAATGAAATAAAAGCCAGAGAAGCATGTTTTCAATCATAGCACAGAATCAGGAAGGAAAATATAAAACATGCAAATCATATGAATAAGTGTGTAAAGAGTTGATAAAATCCACTCAATTAAGCACAAGATAAACCATAAAATAGTGGTTTATCAACCTCCCCACACTTAAACATTAGCATGTCCTCATGCTAAGCTCAAGAGAACTAAAAGAGTGAAGGAGAATGGTAAGAATGTATGAAATGCAACCTATAAATGCAACAACATGCTAAGACGTTTCTACCTACTTGGTTAAAAATAAGTTTTCCAAGACAAACATAAATCAGATTTCACTAATTCAAATCATATAAAATAAAGACAAGTAGACTTGTAAGAAGATAGCTCATGAATGCAGGGAACATAGAATTAAGCACTGAACCCTCACAGGAAGTGTATATGCACTCTAATCTATCAAGTGTATAGGGTAATTCACTCTACTCTTCTCTAATCATGCTTTCTAAACTTTGTTCTTCATCTAACCAATCAACAAATATTTAGTATACCAATGCAAACATCATGAGGTCTTTTCAGGGTTGTAATGGAGCTGAGGTAAAGGTAAGGATGTACATATAAGGCTAAGTAAGCTAACAGAGTGAATCTTTGATTAGTCTAAGATCTCACCTAACATATACATACTTTATAAAATTTACAATTCTTTACCTAGCTAACCAAATTTTTCCCACTTTTGTATTACATGCTCATGTATCAAACTTATTTTTAAATTTTGTCCCATGTGCATTGCTTTATTTTGCATTTGGGGAATTCTTTTTTACCCCCTTTATTTAAATACTGAAAAAAAATTTTATATGCACATGGTAATTTAATTACTTTGATTTCACATGAGCATGCTTCCCAAAAATTTTTATTTTGAAAAATCTTTATTCTTTTAAACTTTCTACCTTGTTTCTATCATCCATGTTCCCATAAAGTTTCCCCACACTTAAACAATTACACAATTTCTGTCTTAAGCTAACCAAGGATTCAACTTGGGATTTTTATTTTGTTTTTCTGCGTAAGGCTAGTAATGTGGTTTATAGAACAAGAGGGGATTAAAAGCTCAAGGGGCTAACAAAGGTGATGTAAAAGGTGGGCTAATTTGGGATAAGTGAGGAAAAATTCAAATGATGGCCTCAATCATATGCAAGTATGTAAATACACTAAATATTGGACATATAGACTGGAACAAAATACAGATTGCATTCATAGAGAAGTAAAACACACAAGAATAAAATATCATGGTTAAATAATGTAACCATATAAATAAGCTCAAAATCTCACGGGTTGTGTGTTCTTTGGCTGAAAAACCATGTTCCAAATACAACTTCAAATAAATTTAACAAAAAATTTTCAATTTAAATTAGTGAAATACTATAAAAATTTCTTGAAAAAGAAAATATTACTTCAACAAAGTAGTGACTAAATGCATAAAATCAAACAAACATGCAAATGCAACAATTAACAAATTAACATTGGTGTTGAGAAGGGACTAACTAACCCGTGGAGATCGGTATCGACCTCCCCACACTTAAAGATTGCACCGTCCTCGGTGCATGCTGAGATGTGCAGGTGGATGGGAGTTGTGGTTCCTCAGCTGGTGCTCTTTTTTGTTCCTTTCCTTGCCGGTGGTTTGGGAGTAGCTTTCTCTCTACCCTTCTTGGTAGCCATCCTGAAAAAAGGAAAGAGAAAGTAAATTAAATCTAAAGAGATAGAGCAAGGAAGAGGATTGAATGAGTGATAATCAGTGCATGGTAAAGATGAATGAAGTGAACACATGGTCATGACAACATGTGAAAAGTTCATCGAAGGGAATAGAACAAGTGCACGATAGGGTAAGTAGATGCAAGATGTTTATTGGCATGCTGGCAAGGGCATGAGTAGCATAGATCAAGCATCACCTCATAACAAACTATCACGTTTGTATTGACAATTAAATTCAATTAATACAATAGTAAAGGGAATTTGTGAAAAGCAAGCATTGAATAGTAGAATAGAATAATGTAGAAAAGTACATGATGCCATATGGGCTTTTTCACAAACACATAGCATGCATGGTAAATAATCCAATGAAAATAATAAATTGAACATGCAATCAACCCTTGAAAAATATAATTGCCAAACAATTTTGCAACAATCCACAATGACCAAATAAATTTCCAACACTAACATAAAAATGCATGAAAATAAAAAAAAGGAAGGAGAAAGAGGGAAGAAGGAGGAAGGGAGAAAATAAGAAAGGAAAAGAAAAAGTAGGATTTGGGGAAGAAAAAGATAAGATATTTTGGCAGAGTAAGATAAGTTGTGCGCCGCTGGTGACGCGGACGCGTGCGTGACGCGGTCGCATGGGGCGCGGTGTTCTCAAGTGACGCGGACGCGTGTGGCACGTGGACGCGGGACTCGATTTTTGTGCTAGGGCGCGAGTGCAGCTCCGCGTTCGCACAACTCTCTGTTTAAATGCTTTTTTGCCAAAACTTTTGGGGACGCGGTCGCGTGGGTGACGCGATCGTGTGGATGTCCTATTTGAAAAACGACGCAGACACGTGGGGCACGCGTTCGCGTGGTAGGGCTTGTGCTTCTAGCACGAGTCCAACCCAATTCTAGCTCAACTTTCGGCCATACACCATTTTTACATCAAATTTGAGGCACGCGTTAGCATGGGTGACGCGGACGCATGGGAGGCGTTTTTCCCACATGATGCGAACGCATCAGCGACGCGGTCGCGTGGATCAATTTATGCCAAAGGCACGCCTCCAGCCACACTCTCGCGTGACTCTCTGTTCAATTATCCTTTCTTCAAAACGCACTGGTGACGCGGATGCGTCAGCGACGCGCTCGCGTCGCATGCGGAGTTTTTTTTATGCAGTATGTAGAATAAAAAATGCAATGAATGATATGCAAAAGTTCCAGGTTCAATCAAAATTCAAAAACAGACAAAAATTCAAACTGAAGAAGAAACGATCATACCATGGTGGGTTGTCTCCCACCCAGCACTTTTAGTTAATGTCCTTAAGTTGGACATTTGGCGAGCTTCTTGTTATGGCGGCTTGTGCTTGTATTCATCCAAGAATCTCCACCAGTGTTTGGAATTCCAACAGCCTCCGGGGTCCCAAACTAAGCACAGTGAGCCTTCAAGCAAGATAAAGCAAGTAACAAGGCCCCAAGAGTATTGATTTCTAGATTGAATTCCGGGGTCCCAAACCTTACTTTTGCACCCGTCTTCTTGTTGAGCAATATTGTTCCATCCGGGTGGTAAGCAGTCTGAATTCTCACTGAAGCAGCCAAACAACTTCCTAGACCCATTCAGCTGAGCTCTATACCAACCTTTGCGTTTAAACTTTGAGCTTCCAACCATAATGAACCTTGCAGGACAATTCTTACCACTGACCATCTTCCTCTTACTCTTAATGCCACAAAGAGCTCTAAGTTGACCATCCGACTCCAGTAGCCCATATTCAAGTGGGATTAGAGAGCTAAAGGATATGAATTTTACCCACTTGAATGTTGTGAAGGATGATGGCAACTTAGGGGGAGGTGTTTCTAATGAACGTGCAAGCTCCACTCCCTTGTGCTCTTCTCTGACAACTTCCGCCTCTTTGTAAGCTTCTTCAATTTCAACCTCTTCCTCTTGGTGGCTTTCTTCCAATTCAACCTCTTTTTCATTGTTTACAAAGGGCATGGGAGGTTGTGCTTCTTCTTCTTTAAACTCCATCTCTTGATCAACCTCTTCCAAGTCTTCAACCATGACATGCCTTGGAGGTTGTTGGTGGACGAAATTGTGATCCTTAATTAAAGTCTCCTTGGCATGTGCCAAAGAGAACTAATTTAACTAACTGATTACTTTCCTTTCACAACTCCGTTCAACTAACCAGCAAGTCTACTGGGTCGTCCAAGTAATACCTTACGTGAGTAAGGGTCGAATCCACAGAGATTATTGGTTTGAAGCAATCAATATTTATTTTATTAGTCTTAGTCAGGATGTCAATAGGATTATTTGGATTAAAAGTGAAATTACTAGATTTGATTATAAAAATAAAAGAGGGAACAATGTTACTTTGTTTTGCAGTACTGGAGAATATGTTGGAGTTTTGGAGATGCTTTGTCCTCTGACTTCAACTCTTCCTTGAAATCCTCTTCTCACACGCAGGTTCCTTCCATGGCAAGCTCTATGTAGGGTGTCACCGTTGTCAGTGGCTACTTCCCATCCTCTCAGTGAAAACGTTCCTATGCTCTGTCACAGCACGGCTAATCATCTGTCGGTTCTCAATCAGGTTGGAATAGAATCCATTGATTCTTTTGCGTCTGTCACTAACGCCCAGCCCTCAGGAGTTTGAAGCACGTCACAATCATTCAATCCCGGAATCCTACTCGGAATACCACAGACAAGGTTTAGACTTTCCGGATTCTCATGAATGCCGCCATCTATCTAGCTTATACCACGAAGATTCTGTTGGGGAATCTAAGAGATATTCATTCAGTCTGATGTAGAACGGAGGTGGTTGTCAGGCACACGTTCATGGATTGAGGAAGGTGATGAGTGTCACGGATCATCACCTTCTTCACGATTAAGCGCGAATAAACATCTTAGATAAGAACAAGCGTGTTTGAATGGAAAACAAAGGAATTGTATTAAATCATCGAGACGCTGCAGAGCTCCTCACCCCCAACAATGGAGTTTAGAGACTCATGCCGTCACAAAGTATGTAATTCAGATCTGAAAATGTCATGAGGTACAAGAAATGTCTGTAAAAGTTGTTTAAATAGTAAACTAGTAACCTAGGTTTACAGAAAATGAATAAACTAAGATAATTGGTGCAGAAATCCACTTCTGGGGCCCACTTGGTGTGTGCTGGGGCTGAGACTAAAGCTTTCCACGTGTAGAGGCCTTTCTTGGCGTCAAACTTCAGGTTATGACGTGTTTTGGGCGTTCAACTCCGGATAATGACGTTTTTCTGGCGTTTAACTCCAGACAGCAGCATGAACTTGGCGTTTAACGCCAAGTTACGTCGTCTATCCTTGCGCAAAGTATGAACTATTATATATTGCTGGAAAGCCCTGGATGTCTACTTTCCAACGCCGTTGAGAGCGCGCCAATTGGACTCCTGTAGCTCCAGAAAATCCATTTCGAGTGCAGGGAGGTCAGGATCCAACAGCATCAGCAGTCCTTTTTCAGCCTAAGTCAGATTTTTGCTCAGCTCCCTCAATTTCAGCCAGAAAATACCTGAAATCACAGAAAAACACACAAACTCATAGTAAAGTCCAGAAATATGATTTTTGCCTAAAAACTAATATTATTTTACTAAAAACTAACCGAAACATGCTAAAATCTACCTGAAATTACCCCCAAAAAGCGTATAAAATATCCGCTCATCACAACACCAAACTTAAACTGTTGCTTGTCCTCAAGCAACTAGATGAATAAAATAGGATCTACAGAAATAAAGAAGTAATAATATTCTCGAGTTTTAAATGAGGCTCAGATTCTTATTAGATGAGCGGGGCTTGTAGCTTTTTGTCTCTGAACAGTTTTGGCATCTCCCTGTATCTTTAAATTTTCAGAATGATTGGCATCCTTAGGAACTTAGAATTCAGATAGTATTATTGACTCTCCTAGTGTAGTATGTTGATTCTTGAACACAGTTATTTTTATGAGTCTTGGCTGTGGCCCTAAGCACTTTGTCTTCCAGTATTACCACCGGATACATAAATGCCACAGACACATAACTGGGTGAACCTTTTCAGATTATGACTCAGCTTTGCTAAAGTCCCCAGTCAGTGGTGTCCAGAGCTCTTAAGCACACTCTTTTGCTTTGGATCATGACTTTAACCACTCAGTCTCAAGCTTTTCACTTGGACCTTCATGACACAAGCACATGGTTAGGGACAGCTTGGTTTTAGCCGCTTAGGCCTGGATTTTTATTTCCTTGGGCCCTCCTATCCATTGATGCTCAAAGCCTTGGATCCTTTTTATTCTTGGCTAGTGCCCATGGCTTGTGAATATTGTGTTTTTTTTTTTTTTTACTGCTTTTTCTTGCTTCAAGAATCAATTTCATGATCTTTCAGATCATCAACAATATTTTTCGTGTTCCTCATTCTTTCAGGAGCCAATATTCATCAAATTCAAAGTACATATTATGCACTGTTCAAGCATTCATTCAGAGAACAAAAAGTATTGCCACCACATATAATTAATTATAAATTTTATTATTAAGAACTCGAAAAATATAAATTACTTCTGTATTCTAAAAGAAAATCTACTACTTTATTCATGCCTAATGATGATGAGAAAAATAAATTATAGCTTAATTGGAAATAAAATCAAAATAGACCTCCTAATTACTACTAAATATCTTCTAAGGTCAACTTCTAAAAGGAATAATTATCACTAAGTTAAAACAGAAAAATTGGAACTCAGCAACCTGTTGTTTTGAGGAGTGGATGCTCCTCAAATTCTTTGGGGTGTGGTTCAAGGATTAATTTTTGGCGCTTCAGCTCCCTTAGATCACGCCCTTGCTCCTCCTGTTCCTTGAGCAGTTTGCAAATCATGCTACCTTGATTATTCTGTTCTTCCTTTATTTGATCCATAGCTTCTTGCAATCTGGAAATAGAAGCCTCAAGCTGTTCCCAATATTCGAATTGGGGCAGTTCTGGGAGGGCTTCTTGTGCTCTCCTTCTGGCAGAATCCTCTTGTTGCTGTTGCCTGACCATTGATGTTCCAGTAATGGGCTTTTCAATTAGGATATATTCAGTTATTCCCATCTTTACTCCAGCATCTTTGCAAAGCATAGAAACTAGGCTTGGATAAGCCAATTTAGCGTCCTTAGAATTCCTGTTTGCTATTTTATATAGCTCACAGGAGATCAGCTGATGGACTTCCACTTCTTTTCCCAACATGATGCAGTGAATCATGACAGCTCTTTTGATGGTAACTTCAGAATGGTTGCTGGTGGGCAATATGGAACGACAAATAAAATCCAGCCAGCCTCTGGCTACTGGTTTTAGATCTTCTCTTTTGAGTTGAACTGGGATGCCAGTTGTACTGGTAGTCCACTTGGCTCCAGGGATGCATATATCCTCCAGAACCTTGTCCAACCCTTTATTGACCCTCATCATTCTCCTATTGAAGGAGTCTGGATCATCTTTCAGTTGAGGAATCTTGAATATCTCCCTGATCTTGTCAGAATTGGTATGAATGATCTTTCCTCTGACTAAGGTCTTATGGTCAAAGAGAGCAGCTCCAATAATTCTTTGCCTTTCTGTCTGCCATAGATTAGCATAGAATTCCTGAACCATATTCTTCCCCACTTTCGTTTCAGGATTGGCCAGAATTTCCCAATTCCTGTTTCGAATTTGCTCTTGGATCTCCGGATATTCATCTTCTTTCAGATCAAATCTGATTTCCGGGATCACTGATCTGTGACTCATTATCTTGTAGTAATGGTCTGAATGTTCTTTAGTTAAGAACTTCCCTTGATTCCAAAGTGGCTTTGGAGCGCTTTCTTTCTTCCCTCTTGGGGTGGTTTGCTTTCCTTTAGGGGCCATGATCTTAAGTGAGTATATTTTTGTGATCACGGATAAGCACACCAAACTTAGAGTTTTGCTTGTCCTCAAGCAAAGGAGAAGAAAGAAGAGGGATAGAAGGAGAGCAAGTGTTGGATGAAGAGGATGAGGAGGAGGCCGAATATAATATAAAGGGATGGGGGGTGGGAAATTTTCAAAAAATAAGATAGAGATAAGATAAAAGATATGATTTTAAAAATTATGATCAGAAAAAGATATAATTTTAAAAAGATATAATTTTAAAAAGGAAAAGATATGAATCATAATTTAGAAGATAATTTTGAAATTTAATTTTGAAGAGGATTTTCTTAAAGGAATTATTGATGTGTTGGAAACAAATTTGAAAAGATGATGGCTTGAATTGGAAAGCCATTTGGCTTTATGGATTAAGATATATTTAATATTTTTGAAAAAGGGATTTTAGAAATTAGGATAAAAACTTTTGGAATTGAAAGTGATAATTTAAAATATGTTTATGCAAGAAATCATGAATTGAAACATAAAAATTTTGAAAAAATGCAAAGAAAAACGAAATTGTACCTCCTCCCACCATCCTGGCGTTAAACGCCCACATGGTGCATGGTTTGGGCGTTTAACGCTCACATGTTGCTTCTCCTGGGCGTTCAACGCCCATGTGATGCTTCTTTCTGGCGTTGAACGCCAGGAAGTCCTTCTTTACTGGGCGTTTTTCTAAACGCCCAGAATGCTGGCAGATTGGCGTTAAACGCCCAGAAGGTGCATCTTTCTGGCGTTTAACGCCCAGAAGATGCTCCTTTCTGGCGTTTAACACCCAGAAGGCTACCCTTACTGGCGTTAAACGCCTAGTGGGTGCTTCTTTTGGGCGTTTAACGCCCACATGTTTCTTACTGGCTTTTTCATGCCAGTGAGCTTCCAAATTTCTCTGTAACTCTTGGGACTTCAGTAAATTTGCTATTTCACCTTTGAAGATACTTAGACCTAAACCTGTAAAGAAAGAAAATTTATTTAATTAGTAATTAAACTTTCTACATGGCTGGGTTGCCTCCCAGCAAGCGCTTCTTTAATGTCATTAGCTGGACTATCACTGATCTTCAATTAAGTCTCAGTCTTGAGCATTCTTGCTCGAGATTACCTTCAAGATAGTGTTTAACTCTTTGTCCATTAACAATGAACTTTTTGTTAGAGTCACTATCCTGAAGTTCTATGTATCCATATGGTGATACGCTTGTGATTACATATGGACCTCTCCACCGGGATTTTAATTTCCCAGGGAATAATTTGAGCCTTGAATTAAATAGCAGAACTTTCTGTCCTGGCTCAAAGACTCTGGATGACAATTTCTTATCATGCCATCTTTTTGCTTTCTCTTTGTAAATTTTTGCATTTTCGAAAGCATTGAGTCTAAATTCCTCTAGCTCATTTAACTGGAGCAATCGTTTTTCTCCAGCTAACTTGGCATCAAGGTTCAGGAATCTAGTTGCCCAGTAGGCCTTGTGTTCCAGTTCCACTGGCAAGTGACATGCCTTTCCATACACCAGCTGGTATGGAGAGGTCCCTATAGGGGTCTTAAATGCTGTTCTGTATGCCCATAGAGCATCATCCAAGCTTCTCGCCCAATCCTTTCTACGGTTAATTACAGTCCGTTCCAGGATTCTTTTAAGTTCTCTATTTGAGACTTCAGCCTGCCCATTAGTTTGTGGGTGATATGGAGTAGCCACCCTGTGGTTGACTCCATAACGTACTAAAGCAGAGTAGAGCTGTTTATTACAGAAATGAGTACCCCCATCACTGATTAACACTCTAGGGATACCAAATCTGCTGAAGATATGTTTCTGGAGGAATTTTAACACTGTTTTAGTGTCATTAGTGGGTGTTGCAATAGCCTCCACCCATTTGGATGCGTAATCCACTGCCACCAGAATATAGGTGTTTGAGTATGATGGTAGGAAAGGTCCCATGAAGTCAATGCCCCATACATCAAACAACTCAATCTCCAAGATTCCTTGTTGAGGCATGGCATAACTGTGAGGCAGGTTGCCTGATCTTTGGCAACTATCACAGTTAAGCACAAATGCTCGGGAGTCTTTATAGAGAGTAGGCCAGTAGAAGCCACTTTGGAGGACTCTTGTGGCTGTTCGTTCACTTCCAAAATGTCCTCCATACTGTGATCCATGGCAATGCCAAAGGATCTGCTGTGCTTCTTCTTTAGGCACACATCTACGGATTACTCCGTCTGCACATCTCTTAAAGAGATATGGTTCATCCCAAAGATAGTACTTTGCATCTGTGATTAATTTCTTTGATTGCATCTTACTGTACTCTTTGGGTATGAATCTTACTGCCTTGTAGTTTGCAATGTCTGCAAACCATGGCACTTCCTGGATGGCTAGTAGTTGCTCATCCGGAAAGGTTTCAGAAATTTCAGTGAGAGGGAGGGACGCCCCTTCCACTGGTTCTATTCGGGACAGGTGATCTGCTACTTGATTCTCTGTCCCTTTTCTGTCTCTTATTTCTATATCAAACTCTTGCAGAAGCAACACCCATCTGATGAGTCTGGGTTTTGAATCCTGCTTTGTGAGTAGATATTTAAGAGCAGCATGATCAGTGTACACAATCACTTTTGATCCTACTAAGTAGGATCTGAATTTGTCAATGGCGTAAACCACTGCAAGTAGCTCTTTTTCTGTGGTTGTGTAATTCTTCTGTGCATAATTTAGCACACGGCTGGCATAGTAAATGACATGCAGAAGCTTGTCATGCCTTTGTCCCAACACTGCACCAATGGCATGATCACTGGCATCACACATTAGTTCAAATGGTAATGTCCAGTCTGGTGCAGAGATGATTGGTGCTGTAACCAATTTAGCTTTCAGAGTCTCAAATGCCTGCAGACACTCTTTATCAAAGATAAATGGTGTGTCTGCAGCTAGCAGGTTGCTCAGAGGTTTGGCGATTTTTGAAAAATCCTTTATAAACCTCCTATAGAACCCTGCATGTCCCAGAAAGCTTCTGATTGCCTTAACATTAGCAGGTGGTGGTAATTTTTCAATTACTTCTACCTTAGCTTGGTCCACTTCTATCCCCTTGTTCGAAATTTTGTGCCCAAGGACAATTCCTTCAGTCACCATAAAGTGACATTTTTCCCAGTTTAAAACTAGGTTAGTCTCTTGGCATCTTTTCAGAACAAGTGCTAAATGGTTAAGGCCGGAGCTGAATGAGTCTCCAAATACTGAAAAGTCATCCATGAAGACTTCCAGAAATTTTTCCACCATATCAGAGAAAATTGAGAGCATGCACCTCTGAAAGGTTGCAGGTGCATTGCACAGCCAAATGGCATCCTTCTGTATGCAAATACTCCAGATGGGCATGTGAATGCTGTTTTCTCTTGATCCTGGGGATCTACTGCAATTTGATTATAACCTGAATATCCATCCAGGAAGCAGTAGTATTCATGACCTGCTAGTCTTTCTAGCATCTGGTCTATGAATGGTAAAGGAAAATGATCCTTTCTGGTGGCTGTATTGAGCCTTCTGTAATCAATGCACATACACCACCCTGTAACTGTCCTTGTAGGAACCAGTTCATTTTTTTCATTATG
Organism: Arachis hypogaea; assembly: GCF_003086295.3. Classification (NCBI taxonomy): domain Eukaryota; kingdom Viridiplantae; phylum Streptophyta; class Magnoliopsida; order Fabales; family Fabaceae; genus Arachis; species Arachis hypogaea. Next base: position 40,873,619 of record NC_092039.1, read on the forward strand.
AACCACTGTCATGCTACCCTTCTTAGGGACAACTTGGACAGGGCTCACCCAGGGGCTGTCAGAAATAGGATAAATAATCCCGCCTCTAGTAATTTAGTGACCTCTTTTTGCACCACTTCTTTCATAGCTGGATTCAGCCGCCGTTGTGGTTGAACCACTGGCTTGGCGTCATCTTCCAACAAGATTTTGTGCATGCACCTGGCTGGGCTAATGCCCTTAAGATCACTAATGGACCACCCAAGAGCTGTCTTGTGCGTCCTTAGCACTTGAATTAGTGCTTCCTCTTCCTGTGGCTCTAAGGTAGAGCTTATAATTACAGGAAAGGTTTCACCTTCTCCCAGAAATGCATATTTCAGGGATGGTGGTAATGGTTTGAGCTCAGGTTTTGGAGGTCTCTCCTCTTCTTGAGGGATTTTCAGAGGTTCTATTATCTTCTCTGATTCCTCCAAATCAGGCTGAACATCTTTAAAGATGTCCTCCAGCTCTGATTCGAGACTCTCAGCCATATTGACCTCTCTTACCAGAGAGTCAATAATATCAACACTCATGCAGTCATTTGGGTTCTGGATGTTGCATGGCTTTAACAACATTCAACTTGAACTCCTCCTATTGACTCTCAAGGTCACTTCCCCTTTTTGGACATCAATGAGGGTTCGGCCAGTTGCTAGGAAAGGTCTTCCTAGAATGAGAGTTGCATTCTTGTGCTCCTCCATTTCCAGCACCACAAATCAGTAGGAAAGGCAAATGGCCCAACCTTGACAATCATGTCTTCAATCACGCCTGATGGTATTTAATGGAGCCATCAGCAAGTTGAAGACATATCCTGGTTGGTTTATTTCTTCAGTTAAACCAAGCTTTCTGATAGTAGATGCAGGTATTAGTTGATACTTGCCCCAAGATCACATAAAGCTTGCTTGGTACAAACACCTTCTAAGTGCATGGTATCATAAAGCTCCCAGGATCTTTAAGCTTCTCAGGTAAGCTTTTCAGAATGACTGCACTGCATTCTTCGTGAGGTAAACTTTTTCAGTTTCCCTCCAATCCTTCTTATGCTTAAGATCTCTTTCATGAACTTAGCATAAGAAGGTATTTGCTCAAGTGCTTCTGCAAACGGAATCTTTATTTCAAGAGTCCTGAGATAGTCTGCAAAGCGGGCAAATTGCTTATCCTGTTCCGCTTGGCGGAGTTTTTGAGGATAAGGCATTTTGGCTTTGTATTCCTCAACCTTAGTTACTGCAGGTTTATTACCTACAGAAGTGGTTGGGAAGCCTTTTTAGAAGGTTGTTATCAGCACTTGTATGTGACTGATCACCCACTGGCTTTGAATGCCAGGAGTGGAAGCTGGGTGGCGTTAAACGCCACCTCCTTGTTGTTACTGGCATTTGAACGCCAGAACCATGTTCCTTTTGGGCGTTCAACGCCAGATCCATGCTTGTTTCTGGCGTTGAACGCCAGGAATGAGCATGGTCTGGGCGTTCAGCGCCAGCTTTATCCCTTTCTGGGCTCTGCTGTCCTTAGAGGGATTTTGAGTAGCATTTGTTATTTCCTGTCTTCTTGCTGCTTTGAAGTGAGGTATTTAATGTTCTCCCACTTCTTAATTGAACTGCTTGGCATTCATCTGCTATTTGTTTTGACAGTTGCTTTTCTGTCTGTTTTAATTGCACTTCCATGTTTCTGTTAGCCATTCTTGTTTCCTGTAACATTTCCTTGAATTCGGCTAGCTGCTGAGTTAGAAAGTCTAATTGCTGATTGAATTCATTAGCCTGATCCACCGGACTGAGTTCTG